>NC_051155.1:190072992-190130621 GCF_013339745.2 Dermacentor silvarum
AAACGGCCCAAGGAGAGCCAATTAGTAACACTCGTATTCTAAGCCGATAAGCGAAGCGATGCTTCTTTTGCCCTTTTTTGTTAGATAATACATCGTAAAGATTAAATGAAAAATAAAAAAGAAAATTCAAGGTGTCCTGTGGTTTCTCTTTTCTAAAAACTAACACATCGGTGAAGTCGCCAGACCAGCCCTGCGTAAATAAAAATGAACTCCGAAATCTGTTGGCCATGATCAAAGCTGATGAAAGGAGAATTTCAATAGCCAGACCATCTATACAGTGACGCCTTCGCGAATGCATCTGCCGTATAGATCAGAAATAGGCCTTCATTCACAGGCATGTCTGCCCCTTGAGCTGGATTACTCAGAGGCGGACATTACTTGCACGAGGAATCAAAACACATTCAACTAATTAAAAAGTACACTAATAACTTCCTGATTAATTACTTTACGGCACGTATGACAATTGGCAAATTGTAGCTGGTGAGATTTCAAGGCGTATCTATTTGGAATAGGTTGCCTCGATATGTGAGCGCCGTATCGAGACACCCTAACTTGAATGAATTTCCAGATGACACCAGTTTGAGATATGCGCCATCAAACTCGCCGAAAAAAAATTTGCTGTTGTTCCACTTACCTTTAATTAAGAAAACGCTTTTTTATACATTGAACACGAAAGTAATTGAAACGCCCGCGTATTTCGTCCCCTGTGTGGAAATATAACCTATAGAAGCTGGTGTCAACCTGGAAATTAAATTCAAGTGGATACGTCTTGCAAACCCACCGGCTAAATTCGTAAATTGTAATATGTGCCGTAAAGTAATTAAGTACAAGCGAATAGTGATTTTTTGATTAACTAAATATGTGTTTCGATTTATCGTGATGATAATATCCACCTCATCGAATATCCAGCTCATGAACAAAGGATTATGCTGTCTGTCACATGCGACTTTTTAAAAAATCCGAAAAACTAACATGCACCATACTTGCGCGTCAGGTAAAATTCCTAATCCCGTAATTATTTAGCAAATTTTAAAGCAACCTTTGATGCATTGAAAGACCTTGCGGGCCTTTAGCAATCCCATTTAACCCGCTGCGGTGGCTTAGGGGCTTTGGCGCTGCTAAGACCGAAGGCACGCGGGTTCGAGTCCCGGTCGCAACAGCCGCATTCCGATGGGGGCAAAGTGCAAAAAACGCCCGTCTGCCGTGCATTGGGCGGACGCTAAAGAACCCCAGGAGGTCGAATTAATCCGGAGTCCCCCGACTACAGCGTGCCTCATAATCATATCGTAGTTTTGGCAGGTAAACCCCAGAATTTAATTTAATTAATAGCGCTTTGAGCTGACGCTATTGTTTGTAAATGCGCATAAGTGTTCGCAGGTACTATCTGCCGAAGTCGTATTTTGTTTTCTTTTTTTATTCATTTCTTGCTTTCGTAAACGTCAAACACTTCGTTTGCCGTCGATTGCGCATCCTTCCTGCAAGCCTCTCCCCAGAGAACCCCAGCCATTTAAAACAAAACGAATATATATATAGTATATATAATATATATATATATAATATATATATATATATATATATATATATATCTGAGCAGCTCAGTTAGACACGCATACGCCGAAACGCTAAATTGCGCGAGCTTCTCGGGGGGAAGAAGGGGCGTGTAAAAGGTGCAGGCAACCTCGCAAACTTCGATAAACCCGTCCTCCGGCGAATACACTGATGTTCTCCTCGACTCTCACAATAAAAGGAGGCACGAGGAAAAGCGGGATTTGCTCATTTCCGGATACGTGTACGCGTTCCGCGAAAGCAATTTCTTGTTACCTTCAACGTCCGTTTATTCTTACCTTTTTTTTTTTTTTTTTCTGGACTGAACGGAGTGTGTACATACAATATACGCACGTCGCCTTTCTTGTCACCCCGCTTTCGGGGGACATTTTTGGCTCGAGAATTAACGTTGTCACCTGTGCAAACTTCTTACGCTTTGTATAGTACGTATTTGTCTTTTCCATCTAATCCTCCCGTGGTGTGTATACGAGGAATCTGTCGTCAACATGTACGCGTTGTTGTTGTTGTTTTATTTCTTTCTCGCACCGTTGCCCCCGGGAGAATTGCAGTGTGCTCATTCCTTTTCCGTCCTCCCTGGCTCTTTATTGATGAGGGGCCGTATTAAATTAGCGCCGGCGCTTTTGTTCTCGGCTGTGCGTGCGGCTGAGAGCACGCACGGACATTCGACGACAGCGGCGCGTGCTGGCTCGCTTATTTTCCGCGATAGAGCGCGGGCACGTTTACGCGTCAAGACAGATCCCCCCCCACCCCCCCCCCCAACGCAACCCCCCCCCTCCTCCTCCCACCCTGGCCGCCACCCTCTAGTTTTTTCTTTTTTTTTTTTCTTCCCCCGTTATTTATGAGTTTGTTTACTGCTGACGCCGAGGGGATTTCTCGAGGCCTGTTTCTCCCAATTACGGAACACTTTGCTCACCCTCGCGAAAAGATCCCCCCTCCCCCGCGGCGATTTGTTTACTTCCATCTGGTATGGCTCTCAGGATAGCTTTTGCTTTTGCGGAGCCTGGCGCCTATACGGAATTTCACTCCCTTGTTTTTGGTGTTTTTTTCTTCTTCTTCTTCTTCTTCTTTTTTATCGTCTCGAATTTCGTGCCTTCGAGAAAGAAGTGTTGTTGATTATTAGTTGCGACAGAACCGGAAGTTTAACTGATAAAGGGACTCTGCTGTCCAAAAATCGCAGCGGGAAAAAAAACTTACGGCAGTACTCATCTCACGATGAGTCTTGACGGTAAAGCGATTAGCATTCGAGAAATCTAGCGACACACCGCCTTTCGGAAATCACGTTTACTTTATATTTTTAGTGGTCCTTCTGAGACTTGAGACAACGCGTTGCTTCGGCTATATGCGACATACTCCGGTATCGTCCAACTTTGCCATTATGCCACTCGCTTTCTAAGATCGCCCATGAGCACGACGGCATGAAAATGACCGTATGACGACGACGGTTTGAGAACGTGTTAGATCTTGCCGGTAAAGCCACTGAGTTGCCACGTGCCATATTAATTTGTTTGTTACGTTGGTTAATCAGCAGTGACGTACGTATCAACGTCGAAACATGCGCCTTCTGTGATATGAAGGTTGTTTTTGATAGTGTATCTGCATATGCCTGGGATGCCTATTGTTGGTCAGGTGATGCGTGTTATATTTAATTGTTTTTATCCAATAAATTTCAGTTGTTAGTCACCGCCGTATTGTGTCCCCATTTATCCCTTTTGTCCACGTCTCTCGCGCTGTAGATATACCATGAAGCTTTACCTACTCTCCCAATTTTTCATCATATTGGTCTGACAACGAATCCATGATAGCGACTATCTGACGACGACGCAAAGGCGACGACGGCGTGCCAACGGTGGCCCAATCACGATTGAATTACGACAGCGTGAGTACGATAGAATGACGAAGAAGGATGGACGATGGTGGGATAAGGTAAAATAAAATACGGCGTCCCCCAGGGGTCTAGAATTGGCCCGCTTTTGTTGTCCATAAATGATATCGTAAGGATGCCACTAACACCAGACACCATTACATGTGCTGATGACACAAACGTTTTCCGCTCTGGTAACTATTTAAATAATCTAGAGAATTCGGCGGGGTAATAAATGGTTTAATCATTTGTCGGTATAGTTAAAAACAAATAAACTTGAGCTAAACACTAAAAAGACAAAATATGTTGTTTTTCGACCAAGACGCAAATGTATACTCCGCGAAATTCAAGTTACATTTCGAGGGGTTTTATGTCAGAAGTTATTTGGCGTTGTTTTTCATTAAACGCTAATTTGGTCATTCCACATCAAGCTTCGTACGGATATTTCACGGTCCACTGACACAATCAGAAAAATCAGGTATTTGTTGCCATTTTGGGTAGCAAATCAGCTCTGTTATATGTTAGTGTTCTCACGCATCAATTACTGTTTGTTAATTTTGGGCACGACCACTAAAACAAATATATTCATAGACTGCAAAAGAGAATAGCATGCATAATCGAAGGAATTCCACGCCGAACGCATTACGCACCGCCCTTTCACATGCACAACATTCTAGCGATAAAAAATATTTTCAACGAAAAGATTCGATCAAAGGAGATCAAACGCGGATGCATTACGTGAAGCTTATTTTCGGAAACAACATATATTTTAGACACAGTAGCGATTACAGTGGGATAATCCGGCCAAACAACGGCAGGCAAGAACTTACACACAGCTGCAGCTGCAAAATACACATCACGTTATTACCAGCATGGTAGAAGAATGCCGCTTAGACGCAGTTTTACGGAGAAGCTGTTAGCCTCTAGTTGCTCGAGATTTTTCGCGTCCGTGTACGCGGCTCTCGCTCACACAGAAATCTGGGCCGATCCCCGATGCCGTGCAAAGAAGCAGGAAGCGCACAGTGCGCTGCTTCTCCGAGGGGCATCACATTACGTCATCAGGTGACGTCATCGTTTGATGAATACGTCATCGCGTGACGTCACGTTTCACTTGATTACGTCATGATGCCATTATTCTTGCATATTCGAATTACAATCCGAGGCTATCACGTCTGCAGCTTGTGTGTAAGTCGTACCTTACGAATTTTCTAAGGCAATTTACTTTGAAATAGTTGAATTCGTTCAATAAGGCACTTGCACTTGGCGGAGGGCTTAGGGGATTGAGGACGTATGCTGCACTTCCGCACACGTGCGTGCACACGTCACACGTGCGTGATGTACGTCACTTGTGTAACGTCGTCTAACGTCGGTCGTGATTGGCTAACTTTGGCAACAGCTTTCTCCGTAGATCCCCTTTCACAGGGTGGAATGGTGCCGGATTTCTTCTTTTTTTTTTTTTTTTAAGACGAAGCATGCTTATTTACTCGCGCTTTAGATATGAATTTCGTTACTTTGTGATCTGTCCTCTTTCTAGAATGGTGTTACTTGCATGGGTGCGAAGCGCGATGGCACGCACACCTGTTGCAATGTTATGTTTAATCTCCGAGTCCGCTTTCTGAGCTATTGTTCTTTTGAAGTGTTTGTAACCCTATTGCTGCGATCAAGGTTTTGTGATATTATTTCTACGAGCAGTTTGTTAAAAGCTGTCAAACTGTGTGAGTTTTTTTTTATTATTTTCTTATTTATAAGCGTAAAATTATGCGTGCGTCTTAGATTGCCATATTGTTTAAAAAAATTGGCAGCTAGCCCGTAGCGCTGAGCTTTGTGCAATTTGGCGGTTATAGGGCGGGTTTTGGCACATTGTCAAGCGTTTAGCTGCCATTTTTGCCACTCCTTCCCACACAACGACCGTGTAAAAACTATTCGCATGTCTGAATTAACGAATTAAAAGTGACAACGACGGTAAAACGACAGAGTGACGGCAACGGTACGACGACGGTGCCGGCGGCGGCATGACAAGAATCGGACGACGAATTTATAGTTATGACAATGGAATCAACACAATACAGCACGATGATAGTATGACAACGGATCCATGTCGAGGACTGCATGACAACGGCATCACGACCAGGAGCCCACGCCTAGTGCATGGTCGAGGTATTAGACAGCTTGGGCCACTGCGTCGGCGTAGAAGGCGTGCCGACGACGATCGACGTGACGAGAGTCAGACCACAAACCTATTGAATGACGACTGTGACGACTATCGAACGACCACGACAGCATCGCGTGCACGAGCATATACCTATAGTGGCTCAAACATAGATAGATAGATAGATAGATAGATAGATAGATAGATAGATAGATAGATAGATAGATAGATAGATAGATAGATAGATAGATAGATAGATAGATAGATAGATAGATAGATAGATAGATAGATAGAGGGCACAGAACGGCAGAAGTAGGCAAAGAATGCTAATCGCATTAAAAATAGGTATCGTTAATTAAAACGGAGGGGAAAATATATGTAAGAAAATAACCAATAATTTTCACTTTGGCTTATAACACAAAGGAAAAAAACAAACTAGAAATACCTTAACAACAGAATAACAATAAACTCCAAGAATAATGCACAATTTTGTTAACTACGAAGCGTTAAACATCTCGCTTCTTTATTCCTTTCGCGTTTGATTTATTATTACCCCAGGAGAAAGCGTTAAGCCCGCGTTCGTAACAACTATATCATTTTTCTCCGCGAAAGAATTCTCATTCATTCTGAAGGCACAAGCGCATATATACCAGAAAACAATAACGACATCCTCAAAAAAATTGTACTGGTTCCACGTGAAGCTCTTCCTCATTTTCTTTCCACTCCGGACGTTAGATTCAAGGTACTGTACTTGGCTTTTTATAATATCGTTCTTTATTTGAGGTGCGCTTGACGTTGCGTGCGTCCGCAAAGCCTGCAGAGCGGCCCTGGACGCTATCTGCACGAACGGGGCGAGACGAATGGGTCGTCTAATTACACGTGACGCGAGCGCGCGGAATCCCGCTTTACAAATCGCGCACCGGGCGGCTTTAGGAAGCAAGCTGCCCGCGCCGCTCGCTCGCCCGCCAGCACGCAATCTCGGCCGATCAGGGCCACTCTTAATCAATGTCCGCGTTCGCCGTGCCTTTTTATTCTTTCTTCCCCTCGCCATTCACTGAACAGTCGACTGAATGCAGCGGACTCGGCAGCTTTGCGGCGATGTCTTAGGTGTCCTCATAATGACCATATCCTCTCGGTATAGACTAAAGAACAGTCGCCATCTTGAAAAAGAAAGCTGGCGGATAATTGTTTCGTCGTGTCGTGGCCGTGACAGTCGCTTAGCGCCCTTGAAGGACGTGAAACGTGAATGCAATGTGCCTGCTCCAATGTTGCCAAACTCGCCGCAACTTGCGTCCCCCGCTGCTTTAAACATTCTGCATTATCAGGGAACTTCTGTGCAATTCAAACATATATATATATATATATATATATATATAAAAGTGAAGCTCTTTCGTGTGCGAACAACCTCTTATTTATTCCTCAATTTCTCTCTCTTCTATCCGTCTCATTTTGCGAACAGCTATCATCTGGAAATTCGTAATGCAGTCGCTACAACTGGCAATCAAGCCCGCGATCGACCTCGGCATCATTACCAGAACACTGTAATCGCTGAGCCGCTGCGACAGTTATAGCTATTGGGCAATCAGTTGCATTAGCATAGAACAGTCGCGTAACCGTTACGTTACCGCCGAGTCCACCTGCTATACGCTTCTACCACGCGGTCCCTTCCAGGGGCACTCGCCGTCGACCGGGGAGACCAATGAGCAGCAGCCGATTCGCACACGTGGGCGACGTGAGAAGATGCAGTAGGGTAAAACTACCACCCTCTCTCACCATCTCGGATCGCACCGCAGGGATTTCAGTTGACAGCGAATCTATCATGTGCTTGTGCGGCATGCAAATACGCCCGCATAGATCTTGGCGCGTTCTGCCATGAGCGGCTTTCCGCGTGCGTTTTTCTCACAAATAATTGTGCGGACTTACCTTTAGAGCGTGCAGTCGGACATGTATACATAGCCGAGATGGAAAGGTTCCGCTGTGCTAAATCGATAATTGGTAGATCTATGCCAAATGTTTATGTAGTTGTTGATAACCTAAAGATGGAGCGGCAAATGTACCGCTGTATAACTCGGAAGAGAGTCTGCATCGATGTGCCAGGTCATAATACATTAATTCTATAATTTCCGTGACGTCATGGCGGTGGCGGACTTTCCTTACTGCCGGCGCGTCTTTCGAGAACTATACTGGGTGTTCCAGCGAACACTTTCAACAATTTTTACAGGCTGCCTGTGGCAGATAGCACAATTCTAGTTCATGAGACGAGATGAGGCGGACATTACTTGCACAAAAAAATTGAAATGCATAATCGACTAATTAACAACTATTCACTAATGCAGTTTTTAACTAATTACCTTATGGCCCACATTTCAATTTACAAATTCTAGCCATGGAGTTCGCAAGGCGGATCCGCTTGGAACGAATTATCAGGATGACACCAGTTTCGAGATATTAATTCCCAAACTTTGCGGAGAAATGCATTGGCGTACGTTCCAGTTACTTATTCAAGCACAAAAGTAACTGGAGCGCCAATGCATTTCTCCGCAAAGTTCTGGAATTAATTCGTTCCAAGTGGATCCGCCTTACGAACTCCACCGCTAGAATTCGTAACTTGCAATATGGGCCATAAGGTAATTATTAAAAACTGAATCAGTGAATTTTTGTTAATTAGTCGATTACACATTTCAATTTTTTGTGTGTGTCCGCCTCTTCGAGTAGACCAGCTCATAAACTAGAATTGTGCTTTTATAAAAATGTTTGAAAGTGTTCGCTGAGACACCCTGTATATGTTTTCGAGCGCGGAGTCACGGAGGGATGCTGCAATGCAGTTTTCTGGGCGAACCTTGTACTGAGTTCCTATAGGTTGTCGGTGAGTATAGTCTGTATTCTATAAGAGAGGTTTAGCAATACCAAATAGTCGTATATACGTGAAAGCTCTCGGACTTATGGTAAACGCTCTTTTGCGGCCAAACGTCGCAGCTGCACTGCACAAGGTCGCCATGTTTAGCGTGGTAGAGTATACGGCTCTTTTGGGAACGCGGAAGGGCAAAAGCGTTCTTACCAGAGCGTTTTAGCCTGCCGTCACCGCCCCAACGCTTGTCAGCTATAGCTCTCATATCCGCGACCTCTGTCTCTCTCTTCCAAACTCTCATTCTCTACCCCATGCAGAGTAGCATGCAGGTCTAACTGCACACACGCCGGCAGAAACCTGTGTGTTTCGTTGAAGAGCTTTCTCTCTCTGCCTGTTATATAACTCCATTTTGGAGAGTTTTCGTACTCCTTAATGGGGGTACATTAATTCTGATTGAGGCCGATCACAGGGAAGTAACAACAGGCTACGAAATTTCGAATCCTGTATGAAACGGGCTGGTACCTCCACATGAAGAAGTTTATGACATTCCACTGGCTTGAGAATGTCTCTCGGCCCTCTTCAGCCCGTCCCACCACTACCCTTCCTATTTGCAGGCACTGCGACACTCCTGTCGGAAAAGACGGCCGCGGTGGCCACGCACCGGTCGAGAGCGCAAAATGCAAGCTTCGCCTGTGGCCCTGTGGGATAAAATGTCTTGGAGAAAGCGAAGAAAGCCGCGATAAAAGTATTTCGCTGATGTTGACCGGGCCTGCCACTTGCTTTTACAATTTATGTAAATGACCAACCTACTGCTAATTCCTAATTTAATTTTTCTTTTCATCTCATTTCATTTATTGTTACTCATACATTAATTTGTACAAAAAACTGTTGGGCCGGTATAAGGCTAGTGCAGGCCTTATACCGGCCCAACAATATACGTGTAGTAGCAGCTTCAAGAAATGAGTACAAACCTAGTGCTTACTGAAATAACTCTTAAAACATGCAATTACACAAAATAAACAGCATATTATACTTACGTATACATATATGCAAACATAGATACACACTTTTTTTTGTGCGACTGTATATACAAATGTTCGAACAGAACCAAATATTACCATGACAAATTTCTAAGTAAGCCGAACAATGAACGAATCCCGTAAATTTTAGATAAGTACAGCTTTTAAATAGGAAACAAAAAGTTTTTCGCATTTTTACCTCAAGATATAATGAATCCTGGATTCTGGCACCATGAACCTTAATCAGTCGTTGACCAATTGGGCTACGGGAAACTGGGAGATACAAATTTATATTTGTTGCATATACTGTTTATTTCGATTAGGTATAATAAACAAGCCGATTCTCACACTCTATCTCAAACTCATATGTTCGGTGGAACTTCGCGGCGTAAATCATGCAAGTAACCTGTCCAACATCTTTTACTAGTTTTACTGTTTTTACTGGTTCACCTTTTACTGATTTTGATGTTCATGTGTATACCCACAGGTATGACCGCTCGGATTCGAAGGCCACGCGACAAGTTTATTAAATGCGAAGCATTTCTTGGCGAATATTTGCTAGTTTGACAGTATCTATCTATCTATCTATCTATCTATCTATCTATCTATCTATCTATCTATCTATTATCTATCTATCTATCTATCTATCTATCTATCTATCTATCTATCTATCTATCTATCTATCTATCTATCTATCTATCTATCTATCTATCTATCTATCTATCTAGCCGCCTACGTCTTGGTGCTCTCATGGTCGTTTCGTTAACGAAAATTGGCATAGTATGACAAGAGTATATGACGAACATAAATGATAGGTCAGGACAGAATATCATGACATGTGTGTCATGTAGGTCATGAAACAGCTTCCTACGACTTGGTGCTCTCATGGCCGTTTCGTTAACTTGGTTGGTACCAAAATTGGCATAGTATGACAACAGTGCATGACGAACATAAATGATAGGTCATGACATGACACGCATTCATGACATTTCAGGATCTACATGTCACGCATGTCATGTAGGTCATGAAACAGCCGCCTAAAGTGACAATGACCCAGCGAAAAAACATTTACACTCAAAAGCCACTGAAAAGGGTTCGGACGTGGGTACTAAGTGAAGGAAACACTAAAGGATGGTGTAGAAGCCATAGTCATGAGCATGACTCAGCAAAAACATTAACACTCACAAACCACTTCATTGGGTTCTGACGTGGGTATAAGTGAAGAAAACACTCAAGGATGATGGTAGAAGCCATAGTCATGATCATGACTCAGCAAAAATGACAATGACTCAGCAAGAAAATTAACACTCACAAACCACTTAAATGGGTTCTGACGTGGGTACTAAGTGAAGGAAACACTAAAGGATGATGGCAGAAGTCATAGTCATGAACATGACTCATCAAAAATGAAAATGACTCGGCAAAAAAGAGATTAACACTCAAAAACCACGGAAATGAGTTATGATGTTGGTACTAAGTGAATGAAACACTAAAGGATGATGGTAGAAGTCATATTCATGAGCCTGACTCAGCAAAAATTAAAATGACTTAGCGAGAAAACATGAACACTCAAAAACCACTGAAATGGGTTCGGACGTGGATACTAAGTGAAGGATAAAGGCTGATGGTCGAAGTCACAGTCATGAGCACCACTAATCGCCTTAAAGGGACACTAAAGAGAAACAGGAAGTTCAGCTGGAATAAAAGAGGGACCTTCAGGAATGCATGCCGTTTTTGTTGGGTGCAAAAATATGAGTTATTAGCGGAGAAATTCGTAAACAAAGACCAAATATCTCTTCCTCATTTCTCTCACCCTAGATTTGGCGCTGAAGCAGTGTCGTCACAGATTGCATTGCTCTCAGCGAATCAGAATGCGCCATGATACGTCACCGCTTGCGTAAACGGCCGAGGCGCTGGGCTGGATGCACCATGGCTGCATGCATGGTCGCTGCGTTTGCGTTCGCCGCGATGGATACCGTAGCTGCCGCTGAACCTTGCAACGAAGAGCTCGCCAGGAAAGCAGGACTGCATTTCAGCGATATTCAGTGAAACGGAGCGCGAAATGATCCTCTGTGCTCGAGCGGTAGGTGTTTCCGCGTGCGATGGCGGTGAGCCGCCGGCCGCGCCGGCGGAATGCAGAGCTTCGTTTTCGTCGATGGGAGGCGAAGCGTCCGGTCCGCCAGGCGACGGTGTGTTCCCGACAGAACAAGCGTAGAAAGTTGTGCACGTACTCGGTATGGTTATTTCGTGGCTTTATTTAATGACATTCAGCACTCACCGAGCCGCCAGTTTGCTGCTGCAGCCCCACCGGTAGGAGGTTTGATGAAGGCGCATTGAGGGAACAGCTGCTCGAGAAAGGACTGGCCTCTGGGGCACGCCAAGATACTTTCCGAGGGCAAGATTATACACATAATCCTAGGGCGAGAAATGCAGAGAGCACACCATCGGTTTCTCTGGCTCTTTTGCCGTTTTATCATCGGCAGAGCACTGAGCCATTGCGAACGCCGGGGAGCCGGGGCTCTCCGAGCGACGCCACATGAAAGGACACAATCGAGTCAACACTGCCGCTGCCCCTGATCAAGCGCCTTGGGCCATTTATACAGCCCTCAACACTACACACACGAGGCATTTTCTGGCTGTTTCCCGCGAAGTCAACGTTTTTCGAGCCACGCAACACGCAACCAAACACCGTAGAGCGGAACAGGCGCGCGCGACAATGCATTGACCAAAAACGAAACTACGAAACTATCACGACCGCATGTTTCGCCATGCCATTTTTTCGTATTTATTTAATTTTGTGCTAAAATTGTACTTCCTCGCTTGAAACGGTTAAAAATTTGGAAAATGCTGTTTATGTACGTTTAAGGTGTATTTCATTTTGCATTTTATTAACAGCGATAAATCGCTCTCGACCATAAGGTCGCTTAAGGTCTCTTAGGCCTAGCTAAAGGGACTCCTGAGGAACTCATGACATGAGTGTCATGACATGCGTGTCATGTAAGTCATGAAACAGCCGCCTACGTCTTGGTGCTCTCATGGTCGTTTCGTTAACTTGGTAGGCTCCCCGCACACTGCTTCGCATAACATCGATTCCCACAGGGCGTAGGATCTGTAGGCTTTATTTATTTATTTATTTATTTATTTATTTATTTATTTATTTATTTATTTATTTATTTATTTATTTATTTATTTATTTATTTATTTATTACACACTACAGTCCATACAGGGCTATTGCCGTAAAGGGAGCTCCCGTTGTAGCCAAACATTTTCCATGACGTCTGGAAAGAAACAAGCGACAGCGAAGGAGTAGAAAAAGAAGAAGAATCAATAAAGTTACTCTGCAGCCCAAAAAATAGCGAAGGAGACGATTATGTAAACGATGTTTGCACTGTCCGGAAAGATGATTATAACCCCTTTCTACCCGCCCTTTCCTGTGTCTACGTGGAGATACACACCAAATGAAAACGTGTTAAGTAATAGAATTCGTTTCCCTTCTTGCTGCCTTGTTTTCTCCCGCACGGTATGTGCCCTTCCGCATATTCTGTGTCAATATCTTGTTTTCCTCAAGCGCCCGCACCACGTGCTCCCCGTTTTCCGTACAAAATGTGTCTATTCAAGACGCCCCGCCCCGTACTCTTCACAAATGACGCCGTACTCGGAGGAATGCGGAGTTGCGTAGTGGTAAAAGAACTGTACGGGTAGGAACAGGCTGAGCGGAAAAGTTTCAAGCCGCCAAGACACGAACGCACGCGCGCCAGCCGGTTTTCCTTCTCTCCTCCGCGCCAATTTCCATTCGCGCACGCGCACAAATTTCGCGAGAAGGCTTTCATTGTTTACGAACGAGGCTTATTGCCGGCTACGCGCTAACTCGGCAAACGAATGTCAAAAGAATTACAAAAAGAAAAAAAGAGGAACGGAAATGTCACGGGTGTTTTTTTTTTTTTTTTTTTTCGAAAGAGGGAAGAGTGCTCGTGGCTTCTGAGTCACCGCAGTTATTGATTAATTACAACGGTTTTAACGGCGCTCGAAAAACTACGCCGCTAAAGAAACAACCGATAGACAGCCAAGGACTTCGACGGAAAGTGATCCCGTCTTCTCTGTTTGCGATCTGGGCCATTTATATGTAGTACAATCTCGGGCAAAGGACAACCTTGTTCCTTTAATTTTTTTGGTCATTTCCACCCCCTAAACATGTTTGTTATTATGCACATGACACAATGAACGTGTACGCATTCAACCAATGCAGCCAAATTGTGGGCGGTACAGCACGCAAAATAAGATGTGCAAAGAAGGACTATAGAAGAGTACTGCGCATTTACATTGTTTTACACATGGTGTTTCCTCTCATGATTACTTTGTGTACCTTTTATTTATAACGTCCCTTACTCTATGCCTCACTTGGGCTCTGTAAGGTACTTATAAATAAATAAATAAATAAATAAATAAATAAATAAATAAATAAATAAATAAATAAATAAATAAATAAATAAATAAATAAATAAATAAATAAATAAATAAGGCTATAGGGTGGAAATCATATTGCCCGAACCAGTGAAATATAATAACCAAAAGGAAATGAATGCTGACTCATGGGATATTCGCACCAAATTTAGCGGTAACCATTTCGCTCATTTTCGATGGCAGTAGAGTTCCTATTGTATCGGTATAACTCCTATCCAATAATATAATTATGTTTTTTTTTTTTTTTTTTTTTTTCACCGTGGAAGCTCTGTGGACATATACCGATCTACTGCTGGACCTCTGCTGAAGTCGACGCTAGCGGCCGCGTTCTAGTATAGACAGGAATTAACGCTCGAGTGGTGAGATTTCGGCGCACGATAAAGAAAAATAATAATCCTCGGAAGACAGCGTCTCTCGCACTCCCGGTGAAAGAACATAAATACTAATAGCTGATCCCCGATTCCTCTACGGAGTAAAGCTTTAATGCGATTAGCATTATTTGGGAACATTACCCACTTTCCGATTTGCCCGCTTGCGTTTAACCTCTTTCACCCAGTTACCCAAGTTACCTACTAACTTGGGCCACTAGGTGTGTGCTGGCTGCTGTCTTGCCGAGCAGACATGACCCAGTGGGTCATGTGATCACTGGGTCAACGCTCGAATAGACAACATTCGGCACTGCATGCATATGTGATCTTCGTATGTGCCAATTCTTGGCCAAATCCCGCAGAACGGATGCACCAAGGAGACAACCAGGGGTACGTAGCCTTAAATATGTTAAGGTGATAGCGCCTCATCCTCAGCAGACACCTCCGCGTTGAGCACGGCCGCGTGATGGAGAGCCATTGCAACGCAGTTGCAGCCAGGATAGTGGGGGCTGCTAAGCCGTTTCAATTGGTGTGCAGTGGTTACAAGATATACTGCGTCGTGGTATCATTCGATATTGTGGTTGGTAGCGAGATTGCCACTTCGTGTGCCTGCTGATGTCCCCGTAAGGTTTCGTGATTCACGGATGGCGTGGGGATATATTAATCATCATAATAACCATCATATCATAAAACAAATCATCACCAATTACACAAACGTCACAAGAAAGATTGCTAATCACCATTAACATCACCAATTATCTGCTGATGTCCCCGTAAGGTTTCGTGATTCACGGATGGCATGGGGATATAAATCATAATAACCATCATATCATAAAAGCGATCATCACCAATTACACAAACGTCGGAAGAAATATTGCTAATCGCCATTAACATCGCCAAGAAAGGAAGAGAGCAAGCGAGAGAGGAAAGGCAGGGAGGTTAACCAGAAGTCAGTTTCCGGTTTGCTACCCTACACTGGGGTGGGGGATAAAGGGGTTGGAGAGAGTGCAAAGAGAGAGAGAGAGAGAGAGCGAAAAAAAAAACAGAAAAAAAAACACAGGCATTGGTTACAAAGGAGGCGTTCCAGTCACAGACGTTCACACAGGCCAGTGGACTTCAGGAACCGCAGGAGCGCTTGCACGGCCTTCTGACGCGATGTTGAGTCGCGTCGATGTTGCAGAATTGTTTCTTCCGAAAACGGCTGGTCATCCAACTGGTTCAGCACGACGGAGAGCGATTGTCTCTGCACACTGTATTGTGGGCACTCACAAAGAACATGACGAATCGTTTCCGCGTCTCCACAATTGTCACATGCTGCACTGTCGGCCATCCCTATGCGGAACGCGTAGGCATTGGTGAACGCGACGCCCAACCATAGCCTACACAGAAGGGTCGCATCTCTTCGGGGAAGTCTTGTTGGAAGTCTAAGGCTTAAGGTTGGATCCAAGGTGTATAATCGGGCGTGCATAAAATGTGGTTTATTCCAGTCTGATGAAGTGCATTGGCGTGCAAGCAGGCGGAGCATCCTTGCAGCATCTGTCCTAGACAGCGGGATCGATAGGCGGTTGTCTTGTTCATGAGCTAAACGAGCAGCTTGATCGGCACGTTCATTGCCAATAATTCCACAGTGACTTGGCAGCCACTGAAAGATTATTTCGTGTCCTTTTTCAGTCAGGTGATGTATGGCCTCTGTGATTTCGAAAACCAGCTGTTCCTGTGGACCGCGCCGTAAGGCTGACAGTAAACTCTGCAGTGCCGTCTTCGAGTCGCAGAAAACGGACCATTTGTGTGCTGGTTCATCATTAATAAAATGTAGTGCGACTCGAAGCGCTGCCAGTTCTGCTGCCGTTGACGTTGTCAAGTGAGATGTTTTCATCTTGATAGTGGTGGCTTTTTCTGGGATAACGACAGCGGCGGTAGAGCTGTTCTGCAAGACGGAACCGTCGGTGTATATGTGGGTGTAATTCCGGTACTTTTCATATAATAGGAGTAAGGTAAGCTGTTTAAGAGCCGGCGATGACATATCTGCTTTTTTCCGGACGCCAGGTACTGTCAGGATGATCGTTGGCTGAATGAGGCACCAAGGAGGAGTGGAAGGTCTCGCGGCAGGTGTGAAGCAAGATGGTATAGCCTCACGATGTGCGGATATCATTCGGCAGAACGAGGCGTGTGGTCTCTCCGCAGGTAGAGAGGCTAGATGGTGGCAAGGAGTCCGTGCAAGGTGCCTTACGTGCATTCGTATTGCTTCAACTGCGATGTGGGTCTTTATGAGGTGGTCTCTGGCGATTGCAATAGTTGCCGCCGTTGACGCACTTCGAGGAAGACCTAGACAAATCCGCAGCGCCTGGGCCTGCACACTTTGTATGGTACGTAGGCTTGTTGTACTTGCGTTAGTCAATGCTGGCAAGCTGTACCGCAAGAAGCCAAGAAAAAGTACTCTATATAATCGAAGCATAGCGCTTGTCGACATTCCCCAGGTCTTTCCAGCGAAGAATTTCAAAAGGTGACAGACGCCTGTCAACCGTTTTTTCATGTACAATACATGGGGGCTCCATGAAACGTCTCTGTCAATAATGACACCCAGGAATTTATATGACCGTACAAATGGTATCATCTGACCATTGATTAACACACTGTAATGCGTCATAGGCTTACGCGTAAATGCCACAAGTGCACATTTGTCAGATGAAATCTCCAGGCCTTGATTTCGGAGATAGTGTGCAGTCTGAGTGGCAGCTTTTTGGAGCCTGGCACGCAGCTGTAGGCGTGTCACTCCGGACGCCCAAACGCATATGTCGTCCGCGTACATTGATAATTTAACTGTGTTTGGAAGGTGATGAAGGAGACCAATCAGCGTAAGGTTAAACAACGTAGGGCTCAGTACGCCACCTTGGGGGACGCCACAGTAGGTGTAATGCAAAGAAGTGCGGCCGTCCTCGGTGCTCACAAAGAAAGATCGCATAGAGAGATAGCTATGAATCCATCGGAACATCCGGCCACCGAGGCCTATCTCTTCGAGAGCGGCGAGGATGGATTCATGTGTAACGTTGTCGTACGCACCTCTGACGTCGAGGAACAAAGAAGCGCACAGACGTTTACACCCTTTTTGGTGCTGAACATAGGTAACCAGGTCGACGACATTATCAATCGACGAGCGGCCGCGTCGGAATCCTGCCATGGCATCTGGGTAGACGTTGTGGTATTCCAAGTACCACTCCAAGCGTCCGAGGATCATCCGCTCCATCACTTTTCCCACGCAGCTCGCCAATGCAATCGGGCGATACGAAGAAAGTTCCAACGGAGACTTTCCAGCCTTCAGTAGCGGAACTATGCGACTAGTCTTCCAGCTTGTGGGAAGTGTGCCAGCTCGCCAGGATTCATTATAGATTTCAAGAAGAACACTCCTCGCCCGCTCACCGAGATGACACAGAGCTCTGTAAGAAATTCCGTCAGGTCCGGGTGACGACGTGTGTCTGCACAAAGCTAGCGCCGCCTTGAGTTCATGGATTGAAAATGGAAGATCCATGCGGGGGTCACGTGGTGCCGGGAAGCTGATGAAACGTGATAAGTTGTTGGAAGCTGTGTGCTGCCCGGATAATCTGGCACAGAAGTCTTCTGCGACCTCAATATCTGGTCGTTGTTGGAAGAGGGCCAGAGCCTTGAATGGAGACTGTTGTACGGGTGGCGTCCTGAGCCCTCGCACCGTCCTCCATAAGTGCGATAGGGGCTTGCGAGGGTCCAACGATTCACAGAAAGCAGTCCAGCGTTGTGACTCTAGCTTATCTAACCGGCGCTGGATCTTCTTTTGTAGGCGTCTAGCGGTCCGTAGATCGTCCATTGACTTCGTGCGTCGGTATCTACGTTCGGCACGTCGCCGTATAGCCAATTATCTCCAAATAATCTCCAACAATCTCCAACAACAATTATCTCCAAATAATCTCCAAATTATCTCCAACATCGCCAATTATCTCCAAATAGGATGGGAGGTCGCGGGATCGAATCCCGGCCCCGGCGGCCGCATTTCGATGGAGGCGAAATGCAAAAACGCCCGTGTGCTTGCGTTGTAGTGCACGTTAAAGAACCCCAGGTGGTCGAAATTATTCCGGAGCCCTCCACTACGGCGTGCCTCATAATCAGAACTGGTTTTGGCACGTAAAACCCCAGAAAGAAGAAGAAGAAATAAGGATGGATGTGCTGCCAATTTCTTTCTTCCTTCCTTCACCTCCCCCCTCTTCCACTTCTTTTTTTTTTTTTTCTAACAGGGAAACAAATGCCATTTCAGAGTGGACGCCGGCCGGCAACATTTCGACGCCTTTCTGAGCCTGTCGTAATTCCCACTGCCGCCAAGTCTCGCATATCAAGCAATATAACTTACGTTCGTGCTCAAATGCCGACAGAACGTGCGCCTTCCACTAAAGTTAATTTGCCATTTTGATAGTGAGCTTAGGGATCATGTCGAACTGGACTTTTCTGCACCCTTCAATGTCAAGTTAGCATTCATAACCTGCGAGAGAAATTCGACATTCCCGCGGAATATTCACTGCACATAGTCGAAATTTGCACAATCCGCTGTCACACTGCGGAATAAGCATTAAAGAAGAAGAAGAAGTAGAAGGAGTCTGTCAACGGAAGGGAAACTCAATTCTTAAAACGACAGCTTCACTGATTCGCGTTAACTTTGGTCGTCTCGTACTCTCAAAAGAACATAAATACGAAAATAGAGATAACGGACTAGAATGCATTCGTCGCTTCCCTGGTTATGTGAGTGTCGGTGTGGTCGCAGTTGATTGGTTTTTAGCCACAAGCGTTTACTGCGTAGCCGCTTTACTGCGGTCGAAAAAGTGCAGCCAGAGCGAGAACGCGGCTGAAGCGTACTACAAACGCGGCCTAGATAGCGCCGCGACGCCGGCTTCGCCATCGCGATCGTTGCTATACGCCCCCTTTCAGAGCGAGCGTGTTTCGTCTAGCGACCGGCAGACGGCGAACTACGTCCAACTCGGCGGCGTGCGTCACACACGCAGCAGAGGGAGCAGTCGGCGAAGCTGCTTTCAAAGCCGGCGTCGAGGGAGCCGGCAGTCAACGAATCGTGTAGCCGGTGAGCGGCGAGTGTGAGCAGTTGAGGGCTCGGTGCAGTTTTGTCTCGTTCCTGTGTCTGTAGCCGCCGGCGTCGCCACCATGGCCGTCAACGAGGCTGAGAAGATTCAGGTGAACGAAATGGTGAACGACTTCATGCGTTACCAGCTAAACCGGCGCGGTCTCCAGTGGAATACGTGCCCGCCATTGCCGCGACCTTCCAAAGTGGCTCTCGTACTGCGGACGCTGGGGGATGAATTCATCACCAAATACCGCGAGGAGTTCACTCAGATGTGTGGCCGACTCGACATGACTCCCTCCGTAGCCCAGACAGCGTACATGGACGTCCTGAACGAGCTCTTCAGCGAAGGGATTACGTGGGCACGCATCGTGGGTGCCTTCGCATTCAGTGTAGAGCTGTCGGCGCTCTGCGTCGAGAAGAACTGGTCGGAGCTGGTGGACAGCATCGCATCCTGGTTGTCTTCGTACGTCTGTACGAGGCTTCTTCCCTGGATAAGGGACCACCAAGGATGGGTGAGTACGCTTTGGGGACCAGACGCTCCCGTTTTGTCCGGTAGACGCGAGCCGGCATTTTCAAATCCTCGCCCTGATGCCGCCGGCTGTTCGTGAGCCACCGCAGTTAATACTAGTCTATTATAAATATGTAATTTGCGTCAGACAATACCGCTAATCCTCCGCTGCTGCACTCGCATCAGTGCGAGTCCCCCTTCGCTCAAGTAATGAAATTCGTTGGCGTTCAACCAGAAGTGTGCCACAAGATGGCTGCTCGCAGTGCAGTCAACTGATTAGCCCACAAATTTTTAGTGCTTCTCGCGACTAACTTCATTGTTTTCCACGTAGTGAGCACTGTGAACCTATAGAGTCTCGAATGAATTTCGCACTCCATTTTGTTGGCGCTGAAGTCCCCGAAACTTGCCGCTTTGTCAAAGTGGCTTATATAAAGCCGTCTGTCATTTCAGCGGCGCTATGACCTACTAAGGTATCCTCAATTCTACGTTGTGCGCAGCCCTATATCAAAAAGCATCGGTGTTACATCTCTGCTGTTTACTAGTTTCTCTAGCAGAGTTATTTCCACGATTGTGCGTGGGGGCATCTGAGCACGTCGCGAGCCTTGCGCACTGTACGGCGGCCACGTTGCTCACAAAGAACCGTACCGCGCAGCGTGAATGTAACCACGCTAATTTATGTCTGCACCCATGGCAGTGCTGTCGAAAAAGAACATTCGTCGCCTGTACGTTTCCGCTACAACATACTCTTTGTAGTTTGCCATCTAGTCCGCGGTTCAGGCCGGTGTTCAGTGCTTGCGGTGAGCGGATATGTGACTGTTTGCTGTAGCTATATAAGAGTCTGCACGAGTTGTACTAGCGCCGGCATTAGCAGCGTATTCTGGCGATAGTAGTGGCGAGCGGTTGCACCCATGTGTGCGCGCACTCTTCGGACGACTCACAGGGGCACCAACGTGCCCAGCAGTCAATGGGAGTGTCGCCTCTGAGCCACTTCCGGCTCCCGAGTTCTTATCGCAACCCCAGGCAGTGCCCCACTCCATCCCTCCGGCGTTTTCTCCAGGAGCCTATCTAGCGGATGCCGGCTGCTGCTTCTCGTCCTCTTGGCACAGCTCTGCCAGCGTTCCGTTTTTCCTCTACGTTCTCGGGGAAGTTATTCATGACCCTGGTATTTGCAGAAGCAGCAGTTATGTCGACTGTACTATAGGCTATGAGTGACAGTGAATACCTGTCGGGTTTTTGTTACTTGGTGCCTGTGCGCTTGCTCGCTGCGTTGGTCGGCACCAGCTGGCCTGCGATTTTCTGCCTTCTTGGCGCCCAACCGACGCTCACGACCTCGGAGCGGGACCGTTTCTCGGGTAATACGTGCGTCGCACGCCGTCTTGCCCTACTACGCAGCGAGCGGCCTGGTTTTTTCCAGAGCTTCGCGAGACCGAGGTCGCCCGGCCGGCCAGCGCCGAAATGGTTCTCGTTGCGGCGGGCGCTTCTTGGAACGGGCAAGCAATGTCTCGTCGTCGCCGCTCGTGATGCGCTAACCCAATTAACCGGCCCGTTCGATTAGACGAGCGGGCCTGCGCTTGATTGCCAGGCGCTTTGTCGAAGAGCGCCTGTTCACGACGGCAGCAGTCTTGCTTGAGTTTCAGAAACGGCCGGGAAATCGCCTATCCGAATACCGTGTCAGCAACGCGTTGCCGACCGCAGCTGTTCGAGCGAGCGCCCTCGTAGCGAGGCGAGTCGCTTGCTTGATAATAGGCGACGCGCCGCACTTTTTTTCCTCGCACTGTTTATCGCAGCCAATCTTCTTGCTCCCTTATCACCGCTGTACATTTATGTGGTGGTGGTGTTTTGCGAGATAAAGCGTTGTTTATCCATCTCCCCGGTGCTTATCTGTCGGGCTTGTTTCACGTTCGACGTCATCGCGCAAAACAATTGCTTCCTGCGCTTTCAGAGATAATCTTGGGACAGTATTTTCATCAAAAGTGTCAGATGTTCCCGCGCCTTTGGATGTTATTATTAGCTGCCCGTATGCAAATCGGCAGGCCGTTTTCGAGCGCTTACTCTCCTTGTGTTCGGACTGATCGAAGCTCGCATGTGAATGTAACTATGTGTGTGTGAGTGATTATTAAATAGGGGGAGAAAAGTACAGCGCCGTAACTGCCTCTCGGGGGAGGGCACCTGAACAGCTGAATGTAACTGGCAGCTTTGAACGCATGGGGTCTGGGAGCGCATTCATGTTCGGTAACCAGCTTTAGCCTGTTGAATGCTTATTTCGGTGTCCCCTTTCGTGCAGAATTAGAGAAGACAGTTGGGCTAGTTGGTGCTTATTACAGACTTGAGACATCATTAACTAGCGCGAAAAATACAACGGACGAGAAGCAAGTTGAAGTGTAGCGTTCTGTTCTGGGGTGTGCTTCTTGCTGTCGTCCGTTTTTTTTTTCTTCTTTTTTTTTTTCGCTCTAGTTAATGTCTCGACCCCTTTCGTGTTACTCGCAGCTGTGCGTTCGGCACACCTCCACCTTTATCCGTCCCCCTGCCCTGATGGGTCCACTTCCTGGAGGCGGAAATGTTTTAATTATTTTAATACACTTGTTAACAAATCGCTTGCTCAATGTGTATTGTTTCATAGTTTCCACGTAGTTTTACCCGAAGGTGCGTCATAAACATTTTCACAAACATCTGGGGCACCGATATAGGGTTCGCCGCAAGTTTTGCAGACAGATCTCTGGACTTCTGCACGATTTCTGGCAAGCGGAAATGATTTTAGCTGTGACTGGCATCGGGTTCTGCAGTTGTAACGAGTTCTTTAAAGGGAGGTGATTTACGATTATTGTAACTGTTCGTTTAGCACGTATCGTTCACTCTCACGTCCGGTGTCGCGAACGTCTTGAAAATAAATCTCCGCGCAGCGCGGCCTCTTTTTTTTTTTTTATCTTCTAAAACACGTTGTAGATCTAAGCCAGACGACCAACTGTATCAGGTAGCAAACCTAATGTTTCGTTTTCGCAGTTCAGATCGAAGCAGGCTTCCGCATGAGTCAATCGAAACGCGCTGGTCGGTTCATGCTTCGTTCTTATTACACGTATACGCTGTAACCTAATTGTCGCGCAAAATACGTCTTCGTTTGGTTACCGCCACTTGCGGCGCTGTTGCGTCAGCCTATAATGATTAGGGCCGCGACCGCTGTCGCTGACTGGATTCGAGAGCGCGGCATCGCTTTGACGAGCCGTGGCAAAGCCAGTCTTGGCTCCTCGAGTGTTTCGCCATGCGTCGACATCAATGTAGTGCCTATAAATAAAGTCGACACTTCGTTTAAGGACTCCACGCGCTCGTCTTATCCCCACTGTGTAATGGAGGAAGCCAGCTCGAAGCGTTTTCTACCGCTGACCTGGCCTGTCCGGAACCGCTGGCGCGTTGCCTGCTTATGCGAATGAAAAGCTCGGTAATCGTAGCAAAAAAAAAAGCCGCGTCGGGGCCCGATCGAGCACAGCGCGAAAGAAGGCCGTGCGAAAGGGCCCGAGGGCAGTGTTCGGGTGGCGCGCGAGACCTTGGGTTCTCGATTCCGAGAGCTTTTTGCCCAAAGGACTTGGCGGCTCCGATCGGAGATCTCGAAGTTCTGCGTGCGGATACGCAGAGTTCGTATCTATATGCGGTTGCTTTCCAATGCTCGCGCGCGGTTCGTTTACCGAGCAGGTTTTTATACCCTGGCGTTGCTGCAGGGCAGTTTTCGTGCCGGCGCTGCGGCTGGCTGCCTTCAAGGTGAATTACACGGCGAGCCTGTCGCGCTTGCGGCCAGTTGCTCTGTTGCGACGGCAGCTCCGGATGTAGCCGCTTTATGGTGGCGCTTTTGGCGCCAGTGATAAGTAGGCCTCTAGCGGCAGTTTTTGTCTTGAGGTTTTCGTTATGCGAGTGCGACTGACAATTATCCGGTGGGGGGCTCTCTTGGCTCAAGTGGGAAAACGTGGGCTTCCGAGCGGGAGAGAAATCGTGCGGAACATTGCGTGTTTCTTGAGCCTGTGCCTGAATGCTATAGCTTAGTGCGTACGTTCAATGTGACAGGTATTTGTGAAAGTTGTTATAACTTCATTGGGGCGGGCAGAATCGCGAGGGCCTGTTTTGCCTTCGTTATGCTGGTTGCGTCACAAGCTGCGAGATGTGCATTCGAAAAACAAAATCGTGGTAAAGCGTATAGGTGCCGTCACGGGTTGCTTAGGAACGAAGTCCGGCCAGATAGAGTGAGATCTCCTTGCCGTGTCGTCACCGTCATTAGTTTCTTGGCTATTTGTCGCTGTCACAGCAACGTGGGGTGGCGAAATCTTGGTTTCAGGTTCTCCAGTTTCCTCGGTCTCTGCTCGCCAATTCGTATCGCAACTGAGCGGCGCTGCTGAGCAGCTGTTGCAGCTCAGTTTTTTCTTGCACGCGAGCGGTAATTCAGCCGTTGGCAGGTCCGCAGCCTCACACGGTCGTTCACCTCCCGACCCTCGGGCGAGATGCCGGGCTTCGCCCTGCATGCTCCCGAGGGAAGTGATTGCTGTGCGCGCAGGTGCATTCCTTCGTGCAGCAGCTTGTATCCGTCTTTTTTTATTTTTTTTTCTTCGAGACGTTTCTGCACTTCAAGCTATTACTGTGCTGTAGCGGTAGTTTCGCAACCCTGCACACCACCTTTGAGAGGGAAAATTCGTGGCGATTCATTTTTCTGCGATATACATCGTATTGTTTGTGTCTGTCCACTCCCCCCACGCCCCTTGCGGAAGGCATTGAACGTACACTACGTAGCTCTCTGCGCACATTCGTGCTGGCCTTAGGTGCTTCCCAAAGCGCTGTTACAAGCTTACGGTTTCATGTTTCTCTTCATTTGCTTTTTGCCACTGAAGCTTTTTCTCGCTTTCCAGTCGGTTAGAAATCATTTCCGTATACGCACACTCCACTCTGTCGACATTTTTCATGCAGTAAGTCACGCGGATCGCGCATCTAGCTTGCAACTTACACTCGTTGCTTTCCGCAGGTTCCTTTGATCTCGCGGCCAATTCCCCAGCCGGGGCACGCGACCGCACTATTTATCAGACACGAAAGCATTCGCCGTATAGGCACTGATTCATCGGCGGAAGCCGCCTTCACTGTGCGTGTGTGCAGTGCCGATTTTAATTTTGTGTGTTGCACAGCGCCCTGCTGACTCGCATTTACACTGCAAGAGGAGAGTCAGCTGGCAAGCCGCGGCGATGTCAGTCGGACATCCGGTTGGCGCAACGTCCCTGTGTTTGGCGGCAGCGCAAATCTCTACGGCACTTCGGCGGCCGCGCCTTGAGTCTTTTTTTCAGCGACGCATTTCCTGACAGCGTCTCATTGTGTGCCGCGCTAACGAGACGAAAACGGTCTCGTAACCGGCGTGGTTTAGGTTTCCTTGTCGCCTGTGATGCCGTGCTGCTGGCAATGCCGCACGAAACTTTCCGACATTTTGTTAACGGTCTGCGCGAGCCTCTCCGACGTTGCAAATATGCAGTATATACTGCACATTTGCAACGTCGGAGAGGCTCGTTTGACTGGACCCGCGCGATATGAGAGAACGTTACATTTCACCAGTTTTGTGGCCGTGACCAATAAAGCCGTACAACACCACGTTGTTCGCGCAGGTATAGTGCAGCCTGGCAGTCCTCTAATTCCAGGTTGCGGAAATATTCGGATGCCTGCGTCCGTTTACCACGAACGTGTGCATCTCCAATTTGCGTATTCACAGTTCAACTCAAGACCGAAAGTGAACATACTGCAACGATTTCGCCCCGCTCGTGCCACTATCCCTATCCATCTCTCTCGGCGATGAATCACTGAAACTTAAAAACGATCGCGGGAAAATTCGGATTGGCGCAGAAATGCAGAGGTTCCGCTGTTGCCTCCCATTCTCATGTATACCACTCGGCTATCCACAGTGGCTGCTTGCTCCTGCCATATCCCGCCTATATAGCAGCCAACTGCTCGGTTCGGATGTGTACGCAGCCGCCGCCACGCGTTGTTTCCCCAGCTTGCATGCGACGCGAGCGCGTTTTCGCACAGCTGTTTTTCGTGATCGCGTGTCTGCTCGCGTTCTGTTTACGGGCGTGGTTAAACGCGGCTTCGTTGTTTTTCGATTGTGTCCCGACCCCGACGGTGCAACGCACCTTTCGCGTATGTGCGTATAACGCGTGTGTACAGCTTGTGACATGTGCGAAATGCTGCGAGCTCTGGTTTCGCCGCCCGTTGCGCCTCGTTTGTCCTCGTCACGCCTAGAGGGACCCCCCCTCGACTGCCAATCTCGAATCGGACGTTGTTGCGCATGCGTTCATACCGTGGGAAACGCTTCTTGCGCAGTGATACGCGCCTTGTTACGTAGTGAGCTAATAAGGAAAGTTGATGTTTTAGGCAACAATCGTACTTGCATACTGACAAGCGGTGGTTCACATCTGGTTACCCTCGGGCCTTATTGAAAGCTCGTTGGTGATCGCGTTGCAACTGTTAAAAATAACGCACCCAAGCATCGTTGCGTACTCAAAACGCCACGCCATGCTTGCGTTCTTTTGTGTAACTTTCCGCGTTTGTTTTTCGTTTCTTTCTTTTGTTTGTTTATCCCGGCGGTCGGCGTCCCTTTGGGTGCGGAAAATCTAAAACTCCATATTGACGACTTGCGCACGTTTATACGGATAGCACGCGTTCACCTTTCGGAGTGCTACTATACTGTTGTGGTGTGCATGTGGACATTCTCGCCGTAACCCCCCATTACTCCACCAGGAGCTGGCGTCAGCGTAGCGACGAGACCCTTTCCCACCGTATATACCTCCGCATGATCCCTTATTACGGCGGGCCAGCGATGGGTGCCTGCCTGCGCCTTCCAAGAATTCCGGCTCACGTGACCCAGCAGGCGCGCTGCAACCCGTCCTGCATGCTGCTGGCCCGTGCGTTCACGGGGGGAGGCTGGCTGGCTCGCTGGCATGTCGATCGTTCACGCGCGGCGCCCTGCAAGCATGCAGGCACCAGAGCTGCGCGCAGCCTGCGGCAGAAGCGCGCACGCAGCACTTTCCACCGCGCTCGGCTCGCCTGTGATGTGCGCGGCCCTGCGGTTCGCCGCGGAGCGCTCACGCCCTTAATGGTTTGAGAATTTGGTCGTCGCGGGGTTCCCAGGATGACGCGGATTCCCAGGATGACGCCCACGACGCGCAGGGTACGACGGCCCT
This sequence comes from Dermacentor silvarum, assembly GCF_013339745.2. Lineage (NCBI taxonomy): Eukaryota > Metazoa > Arthropoda > Arachnida > Ixodida > Ixodidae > Dermacentor > Dermacentor silvarum. Next base: position 190,100,062 of record NC_051155.1, read on the forward strand.
TGTATAACGGCCGGCACAATAAGGGGACGCGCGGGTTGGATGTCGCACGAGGGCAGCGCCGCTTCTCTATAACATCGCCGGCCTGTGCTCGCAGACGTTCGCAGCTCTGGTCTGCTCATTGTTTGAGGCATTGTTGGTTTCCCAGGGTATTTCAACTTCTCGTAGGGTTCGCGGTCTTGGGGTGTAAGCCTCGCTGTGCGCTCTCCTCTTTACATTGTGTTCAGTTGCTAAGGGTCTTGTCGAGAATCGTGCTTTTTCGAGGTTTGAGATGCCTCTCACCTGTTCGGTTTAATTCAGAAGACCCTCGATCAGCGGGCATGGCGTGTCGCGAGAACTTAAACGCATCGCACAGCATACGCCATGTACCAAGGCACGCTATGGGCGGCGCAGAACTTCGCGCCGTGCGAACAGGAATTGCGGACTCTTTACCCCCTATATATGTGCTTTCTTTACTGGCAGAGCTAACATCTGCGGTGCCCGGCGTTCACTGTGATCCCTGCAGAGCTTATAACAAGCCGACACAAGTGCACGTCTTGTTTGGTGCACTGCGCGCGCATACACACATGTGAAACTCGCAGGCTGTATAGTGGGCCAGGGGTAAGCGAAGGCACTGCGAACACCGGGGTGAGGAGGCAGAACGATCCTCAGGAAAGAGGCGGGTAAGGGCACGACGCATGCAGTGCGAGCCATAAACTCGGCAGGGGAGGTCCGTAAATCACCGGGACGTAATCGCCGAGCTCGTGTGGCGCTCGCTCGCGGTTGGCTGGCGTTTTCATTTTTGTGTGCGCTCCGTACAGTTTCGTTCCCAGCGTCAGTTTGCGGAGTCACGGCCGCGGAGCGTCTCTCTCGGCCATTGCTGTGCACGGGCGCGTGGTGTCTTCCTGGGTTTCCGAGCTCCTCGCGAACCCCGACCGACGAGAAGAGCGAAGTGTCTGGTGGCGGCGGCCGCAGTCAGCGTCGCAGTGCGGGAGATGCCCTCCCGCAATTTGCATCCTCTTTCTCGGTGTCGTGTTTCCGCAGCCTCCTTCCCCTCTGCCTCGCTGCTTATTCTGGATGATCGCATCGTTTTTGCGTTCTCGACGTCGTCGCGGCGGTTGCATGTCTTCGCTGCGCGCGCGGAGTAGTGAGACGCATTGCTCTTCCTCCCCTTCCTTTCTCTCGGCCTTCTAGGCGAACGCAATTTGAAAAATAGAAAGTAGAGAATGGGGGGGATGCTCGTCTTTCCCTCTCCTCCTCCTCCGTTCAATCCCGCGTGTTCAAACTGCTGCATACCCCCCTCCCCTTCCTCTCGCATTCTGTCCCGGCTCGCGGCGGATATAACGGCCCGCGACTCTTTCTCGTCCTCTTGCTCCGCGGCGTCCTGCAGTGCTCGCTGCGTTGGCGGGGTGCATCGCTTGTTTAATCATGAGCAGGGGCTAAGTGGAAGCGTCATTTGCATACGGAGGCTTCGCGATGCAAATGCACTCTCGCCTCTCCCTTCCCGTCGCTCTTCCGCTCTGCGGTGTGTACGCGGCGTGTGAAACGAGCGGCCAGACGAACGCTCGTCCCGGCGTTTGGTTTGCTCTCGAATATGGATTGCGGATGCGATTTGTACCGCCGCGATATCTTTTCTATCGCGAATGCGTCGTAACGCTGCGCCGCGCATTCTCTGTGGTATACGTCTAAAGCGCCGGTTTGTCCTGACGTAAAACGTTGTCGACACTCTTCGGGATCGCGTACTTTCCCGAGCTGCTGTTTTTTCTTTCTTTTTTTTTTTTTCGAGACACCGTGAAGTGTTATGCATACAATATCGCTTATTTACACAGTGGGCAGGCTCGAAACTTATCTTCACGACGAGGCTGCGGAGATATTCCCCCTTTTGACAGATCCCTTGGTGCGTAAACTTTTTTTTTTTTGGTCGATAGTACATTTTACGCATTTCTACAGTGACTTGTTTAGGGCCCCTATACAGCCACGTTACGTCTACCTCTCGTAATTAATCGCTACATTGCCAACTCATTAACACTGTAGCTTGGCGCTCTTTGGCCATACTTGACCCTTACGCCGCAAAACGCCAAATTCATCATCATAGGCAGCACGCAGCCTGCGTGCTTCTGCTAGGCCGCATTGGCACACCGCGGTGGTTGGACACCGCTTGGACACCGCGGGGTTCCCGACCATCCCCCTTCGGCGAAGTTCCGGTGACCGGTCGTAACGGTGGATGGGCGCAGGTCATCGCCAGCGGGCAGGCCCGACTCGGACGCGGTGGTGGCACCTCGTGACCGTCCTGCCGCAGCGGTCGTAAAGAGCCCGGATCTCTTCCTTCCGCCCCCGTCTTCGCGCTTGTGGTCGACGCCGGATCGACCCTCCCACCCCGAGCAGCTATGCACCGTCCTTTGGGAACGCAGCCCTCGTGGCTTGCTTTTACTTGTTGGTTCCTGCGTGTAGCTAGCCACTGAGCCTTAGCTTGCACGCTTTCTTTAAATTCCTTTCCTGTGCTCATATACGCTTCCAGGTTGCACCGATGAATTTTTCAACTGTCTCGGACAGTGTCGGCCGGGCCATTTGGCTTCTATCCTCCGGACGTTGTTGCTATTTCCGGTCGCCTTTTCCCCCCACCTGGTCGTTATTTTCCTTCGTGCCAAGAATTGTTCGCCCCTTTATATCTGTATGAGCTGCAAAAGTATGCGGAGGTGAACTGTCATTCATAAAAGTTTGACCTGTATCTACACGGAAAACCGTTTGCGGGGTGACAGTTCTGCAGTAGCTTTTCAATTCTTCACTGAGTTCTCACCTACTTCCTCTGCAACCAACGTGGCAGTTCATCAGAAGTATAAATTGTCATCCACCCGACTATAACACGAATCTACGGAGGAAACCCTCATGGGTTTCTCGCAAAGCTTCGCAGTTTAAAAATTAATGATCCGTGGATTGTACTCGGGGCCACAACTCCGGTCGCGGCCCCAGTCGAGGCTCTGAGCTAAGGTAGTTTAAGAAATGCTAAACCCAATGCTATAGCGAGCAAACCGAGCAAGGACCCGAATTCATTAGTTTTCGCAGCGAGTTGGTTCATCGTACAGGGTGGGAACCATTAGCAAAGTTAATCAGAAACGAAATGTAAAAGTGGACAGGAAAAAGGCATCATTTGTCCTATCCACTATTACATCGCGTTTCTGATTAATTTTGCTGCACCATCCCACCCTGTACTAAGCCTTACGTTGGGTAGTGCGAATGTCCGCTACTGGCGACGATATTTTGACTGCGCTCATTTTGTCTGAAATCTTAGCTTCCGCCAGCTTTGGGTTCGCTGTACTTCTGAAACTCCCTAATTATTGGTACTCTGCGAACTTACCGCGTCAGACGTCAAGCACTACTGCTGGATAGATGCTATATTGTCAACTCAAGTCCGATTCCAGAGTTATTTGCTTTACCAGCGCTGGCAGAAAGCGGCACTTGTTCGAATATGAGCTTCGCGTATGCGCTGACTTGCGAAGAAGCTCCGGCCGCTCCGGACCGACCGACCAGCCGACCGTCGCTGTTGGGGCGAGACTTGTGCGCTGGTCCTCCCTGGCACGGACCGGAAACAGGAAGAGCGCTGCTTCCGACGGGCGTGACGGCCCCGGCGTGGAAATAGAAGCGGCGGCGAGGAGGAACGCCGGAAAATGAGGGCGCGCAGGGGTGGTGGGATATGGCGCCGTGGGCCCTGCGCGGATGCGGGTTCCTTCTTTTTCTTTCCTTTCGTCCGTTTTCATTTGTGGGTTCGCCGTTGCTGTTTCAGTGTTTCGTTCATGAAATAACGCCTCTCTGGAATAAAAAGAGAGAGAGAGAAAAAAAAAAAACGAAACTGCATGAGCGCGTAGACGTGAACTGTTGGCTGCCCCCCCTCCTGGGGTAGGGTGCCTGTGCTATGTGTTAGTTTTGTGACTTTTTTTCTTCTTCATACCTTCTATTAACGGCCTAGCGGACTTAACGAAGATAACCACGATACATTTGTCTTCGATGACGTGGTATAGGAAGACCGCAGCAAACAGTTTTTTTTTTGTCTTTAGTTCCTTTACTTTCGGGCCTTTGTGCTCCAGAACAAGCGCACGTGTTCAGAAGCCATTAACAGCCATTGCTGTTCCTTTTTTTTTTTCCTGATTAAAAAAATTGTTTTTTTTTTTTTGTTTTTGTTTTTTGGCTTCGGCGTGGCTTCTCGACTGGCAGCTACGTGATGAGAATCTTCACCCCGCGTCACGTCTTCTCCCAGCGGCGAATAGATGCTGGGAGACACCGTATATATACGTTCATCTGAGACCTTGATGTTGACCGACAACTGGGCTTAGCGCAGCTACTGCGAACGCCGCTTTTATCGCGCGGTGGTAATACGTGCGGAGGTCATCTCTTCTTCCGAGCTTTCTTCATTGCTGCTGTCGCCGCCAGCAGCGTCGATTGCGCGACGGAAACGACGACCTCGGCAAGGTTCTTGTGCATTTATTTCCCGAACAGTCTATCGTGGGAAGTATCAGAAGCAACTGTAGGCATTTCGGGGTTCGGCGAAGCGCTCGGGGAGCTTTGACATTCAGGCGCCGTGTTTGGGAACGGACAAGCCGCAGCAAGAGATGCGCGGCTCACCGAAGTTGCAGTTACAGGTACCCCGTGTAATCGTATATGCAGGGCGAAGCCGCAGACTGTTTCGCGACGTGAATAATTTCTTCATTATACGTTTCGAACGCTTCCGCCAGCGGTAGCTGACTCGGAGTTAATTCCGTTTCTGCTGTATTTGCACCATCGTGGTCCCGGTAATTCACTGTTACTCAGCTAGTGCTACGCAATTAGTGTTCGGGCCCTTATCGTGAGGTTTACAACGCCATTATATGTTCTAAATAACGAATCAAGCCATGCAAGACAAGCCCGCCGAAGGAAATATTGGGAAAAAAAAAAAACTTGGGGAAACATGGCAGACGCAACTGGCGTTGCATACTCTAGAAACCGTTTAGGTTGTTTTATACGCAATATCGTCCGTTAATATTTGGTATACTTCTAATCCCTGTTAGATTTTGATCATTAACGCAGAAACATTTCTCAACTCTCGCTTGATGGTGCTGCGTGGAACAGGCCAGCCGACTTATCTCTGTTAACTTATGTGTGGAAATAGAAGCGGCGATGGAGCCTCCGCCATCTTCGCTTGCCAGGATCGTATATAGCTGACCGAGCAGTCCGTGACGGGGCCAGCAGCGCGGCAGCTGCATCTCCTGCGGTGCGTGCGCTTCCGCGTTCTCCTCTCAGGCTTTCTTTTTTTTTTTTTTTTTCCTCGCCCTGTTTTTCTTTCCACCCATGGCTTGGGCTGCTTGGGAGCACGTCGTCCAGCTGCTGCTGTGCCGCGTCAGTCTCTCGGAAGGTTTTTGTTTACGTGCGTATATGTGCGCCGGTGCCTGCAGGCGCTGGCGTCGGTTCTCCGGGGAACGCGCGCACGTCCGTGTTTCTAACGTATGCGCCTGAGGGTTTTCTCGAGCTGGCTCCACGCACATCGCGACTTTCCGGTGCGCCATGTTTCTGCTAGAAGACTACCAAGATACGAACCGCCATATTCGTTCGGTAACGCTCCGTAATTGCTAATTGATGATACTGGAGACGCGTATGTAAGGAGGGGGGTTTTCGGTGTTGCGAAGAAAAAGTGGCCTTTATGCGTGGAGCAAGAACTCTGTACCGCTGTTTCAAGGAAGCATGACACTCTAGAGCTCTCAACCACGTTCCCAAAGTTCGTCTAAACTTCACGCGATACTCCACCGCGAGCCACGCCAGGGCACGAAACACGGTCCGTTGGGACCGTATATATATATTGTGTACTGTATGCGGTCCGGGATGCGAGTTCGGTGTCTCCCTGTCTACACGATCCCACCTTAGCCTGTTTTGGCCCGTGGAGTCGTCGCTAGAAATTAAATTCCCAACACGCCCTTCCCGCTTAGCTGGTTCCGAAACACCGCGCGTGCGTTTTCTTTTCGGCAGTGTCGGCGTGGTGAACCGCGGCGCAGCCGTTGTCGCGCGCCAGTCGTCCATATCCCTGGCGCTTTCTGCTTCACGGGACTATTGTGCGTCGCCGTGGTTGTGTCGGCGGCGTTGTGTGTATTCCAGGGCGTGGCACCTTCCTTCTTCATCTTGTACGTGGCTCCCTTGATCCTGCCGCGGCGTCGGTGCAGAGTGAGGTCAAGCGACGCCGATGCGAGACACGGACGCTGCTTCGGATGAGGGACGTTCGTAGGCGTCGGGCGGGCTCCTATCGCGGCGTACACGCATTCATAATGCGGCATTAAATCTTGCCTTATTAGTTATTAGGGACACAGTTAGCCTCCGCTCTGAGGCGTGAATGCAAGCTCGAGTCCCGCCCTTTACATCGCGCGCAGCTCTCGGAAGTCTACGACCCGTTGTGTGTCGTTCTCTGGGAGAACGTTCGGGCTGGCGAAGTGAGCGAGCCTCTTTGTTCATGGAGTACCTCGGGAAGCGACTGGAACATTTGCGAGAACATTCTAGGGCCTGTTGTTATCGCGTAAATATTTCGATACCCACTTCGGTTCTGCGTTGATTACGTGGTAAATACGCCGCTAGTGCGAATCGTTTATGCATTACCCATGTATACGCTATATTTTATGTACTCGCTGTCATAGTTCTAAACTCGCGTGCCTCGTGTTTCAGCCTCGCGATAATAGCTATGGCCTGAATTTTTTTTTTTCGGAGTAAACTGCCTGGACTAGACGGCATCGTACGCGTTTTCAGTGGGACTGAATTCGAGTGCCGTTAACCCGGATTGTGATGAAGTGGCTGAGCAAATTGTTACCTTGTTGCTCCCCGTCTTCAACATCACCAACCCGTGGCATTCCATTGATGAGGCGTTCCTATTGTGAGCGAAATAAAACGAGATATACACAGATAAACACGCCAGTGAGTTGCCTGGGACACACTGTACTTCTTTGCAAGCATCTCGTGGTCGATCTATATATAGCACGTAAGTGCAACTAGGATCATCGGTGGCTGCCGTCTGTCCGGTTGAGAAACAAAAACGTTTTGTTCTCGGTTCACCAGCATCATTGCGTATTTCTTAGCTGTTAATGCAGCCATTGCTAATCTTGCGACACTGCTACCACGGCGTCTTGTTGCATGTACATGGCTGGCCACACTTGAATGTGCGTTCGCGTTGGAATGTCTATACATCACTCAGCGTGTTGAATTCTGGGGAATTTTCTTAATTCATTTTACGCATATCGTGACAAAGACCTCTTAGTCGCTTTCAGTATACCAAAGTCGTCCATCATCGCTTCTTCTCATCTTCCCCGCAAAGTCGGTCTTCGAACGCCAACGTGTAAAGAAACGCGGTGGGGATTCTTGGCTCTATAGCCCGGGGCTTCGCGTGGTTCTCCTCCTCTGTACGACGCAATTCATTTCCAGCGCCAATTCATTTCGTGGCTAGCTTCGTGCTAATCTAAGCACCTTGACTATACCCCCCCCCCCCCCCCTCATTCTCTTTCAGCACCACCTCCTTATGCACAGCGCCCGGGGCACGAGCGTTTTCGTGCCGCGCACGTATCAGCCGCGGCCCCCAGAAAGCTCCGTCGACGAAGCGATGCCGAAAACGAAGTCGCCACTGCGCTGGGATCCCCAAATCAAATTACGGGGCCAACCGCAGCCGTATAAGCGCCGCGCGCTCGCGTTCTCCCCCCATCTCGCACCACTCGCTCAACCGACGACGCCTACTTGCGTATGCTCAGCCGCGGTTCGTCTCATCATCCCACCGTTGCTCGCGTTATATAGCTTTTCGCGTACGGAAGGCAGGTAAGAAAAGAGTGCGCAGAAACCGTCGTCGCCTAGCTGCGCGCGCGCGTTATCTCGTTTGCCCGACGCCCGCGCGCTCCCCATTTATAATTCACGCCTTGGCTCGAGCCTTGCCTGCTGCATGCCGCGGGAGTTTAGCCGAGAACTTATTTTTCTCTCCTGCAGCGTTCCTGCTCGTTTTTGAGGCGAATATCTGGGTGGCTTTCCCCGAAATTATGCACTTTAGTGCTGCTGCTGCTGTTCTGCGCATGTTCTCTGAAGTCAAATCTGCCAGCCGCCTCGTTAGGGCAGCACGGAGCTTTCACCTGTGCTCGGGACCTTCGTTTGAATTACCGCCGGAGAATTTTGGGGCGACGCAAACTTTCAACTTGCCAAATAAAACCACGGTGCGCGGCGCGGAAACACGTTTATTTAATGGTATCTTCTTGCGAAATAACGGACTTCCAGTCATTGCTAAATGTAACCACAGTGTAGTAAATCTCTAGTTTGCAGGAGTCGCTGGCGAGTGTAGGGGCCCTAACGTAACTTCCGGCAAATATATTGTTAAAATGTGATGGCCGAGAGAATGCCTTCACTATCTAGAACTTTGTATACGCCACGTATAGTACTACAGGGAGCTTCAACCAATCGCCGTTGCAATAGGTATACCATCACGCTTGATGTGACCTGCATATACCTTTGGCGCGTATAGTGGACCGCGTCATTGCTGTAAACAGTGGGAACTCGCGTAGCGTGTATATACATCTGTTCTTTCCAATGTGCGCACCGCGTTCCGTGTGAACGAGTACGCCTCGCGTTCAACCGAAGGGACTCCATCTGCATGAATGGCGCAGTCGGCCGCTGCTCTGCACGACCGTATACACAGTGCCGCACTTCCTTCAATGGAGAGACCTGAAAGGACGCGATAGCACTGCCGTGCGTGCACCGCCATAAGACCCGCACGGTCAGTGTGTGCGTAGAGCGCGACGTGAATTTACGTTCACGTCCGTCGTCATTATAACCCGCTTGTCTTGCTTTCACGTGTGCTTTTTTTTTTTCTCTCTCTCTCTCTCGGACCGCGCGCTTCAGTGCGCGTAGTCCCTTTGTCTTAAAGGGGCCCCCTCGCTACAGCGGTTGCCACTTTTCTCTCCGGCCGCTTTAATGGCCCTAATAAGCGACGGTGCATTCTTATTGTCTTTCTTGAATGGGTCCAAGGAGATGGCCGCCGAAGGTGGGAGGAGGAGGAAAGGTTAATCTTGATCGTGTCGCTCCCCTCTGCCCCGTTCTCCTTGAACCGTGTCAGCTGGGGATGTCATTTCGTCTTCTGCGTTTCAGACGTTCTTTTCTTTCGTTTCCTTCGCGCCTTTCATCTTCTTGATTTTCCCTAATCTTCCATCTCCCCCCGCTCCGTTTCTCCTCTCTCCCGCCATTCTTGTTCTCCGAAAACGCGGCGTAATTCGACTAGCAATTCTTCGCGAGCCCTACTCCACGGATGACGACGCAGCTCTGCGCTTCAACCCTCAGCCCATCCTCTGCCTTCCCCTCTCCCTTAGCGTGCGCCATCTCCCATCTGGCGTCGCGGAGCCCATTGTTTTGCGCTCTCCTCCGTGCATGCGCGCGCGGCCGCGCTCGTTAGAAATTAGTGCTACGAACTCCTCGCTCGTTCGTCTAAAGGCTGGGGCCTGGAAACTGAGCGCGGCGCTTACAGTACGGGAGAGGATGACATGGGAGGGGGGGGTTACTGCCTAGCAGCATTGTCTTCGTTCCGCGCCGTTGCTCGTCCTTCCATGCTTTCTTCCGTGCGTGTACGTGTGTGTGCACTTTCTCTCCATCATCTCTGCACGGTGTTGGTGAAAGCCTGCTTCTCTCGTGCCTCGCAGCTGGGCGCTTCCCTTCCGTGCCCTGCTGGTCCTTGGCGTGCGTGCGTGTGAACGGACGTCGTGCTTGCGGCGGCGTTCGTTCACTGGCGTGCTCGTCTTGGAGATCGTTTTCTCGGCCATGCGAAGAAACACTTGTTCAGTTTGTTTGTTTCTTGCAGGCCGGCATTTCTCCCCCTCTCCGTCTCACTCGTGTTCATTCTTGCGTTTCGAGGACTGTGTACGCCTCTGCGTGATGACACCGGAGGAATAGTGGTGTAGCCTTGCTGCGTACGGGCAGACGTAATAGCGAGACCTCGCTTTTCTTTCTTTTTTTTTTTTTCGCATCGCTGTTCGTGCAAGAAGGGACGTCCCACTCACGGGTGCCGGCGAGCGACACCGCTGGCTTTGTTTGTTTGTTTTGCTCTGTCCCGCGCCTCCTTGCGCCCGTCAGTAGTTCGCGAATCGTCGATGCCGTCTGCAGCGATGTGTATCAGCGTCGCCTTTCCGAAAACGGACGCGCAGCGCACTATACGCATCGTTGTGTAGTCGGTTCTTTTCCTTGCTCGGGGATGTAATGGTATTCCGTCGGTGAATGGTCGCCAGGTATACGCTTATACTCGGCGTTCCACGCTAATGGTGCCGCAAGGTGTACGAGAGTATATAGTGCCGTGGAGCAATGTGTACACTTCCTTGTCTTTTCTTTCGGGGCCGTTTTCTGTGTTTCTACGGTGTTTCATTGCACTGTAGTGCACTTCCAGTTTGTTTAGCCATAAAGTACTGGGAGGTAAACGTAAATGGAAGACCTAGTTGTGATCAGGCAGGGACAACAGGCCATGACATACGCTTTTGCTGATAAACCACAACTTCCATTCACGTAGCTTGCCTTGTAACACAGTCCTATGCACGACGCTGTTTCTTCCGCGCGCGCGCCTCATTTTTTCAGCAGCTTCTTTCACGCAACTTTACCCTTTCTTCGATGCAAAAAGATACACGACCTCGCCGAGATCGGTTCCAAGGCACCATTACCGTTGCACATCGGTTTGGCGAAACTCTGGCATGAGTTGTGCTTTCTCGGGGGGCGCGGACGGCTCGGGATGACGGAGGAGCAAGGTTAGGAGAGATGCTGCGGCGGTCTCGGGCGCCGCCGCCTCCGCATCTCTCTCCTCCGCACTCGCGGACTCGCGCGCGCTCCCCGTTGCGTCACTACCAGAAATACGTGCTGCGTTTGAGGAGGAGACGCCCGTTTGCGCGTGTACGCTCTCTCTCTCCACTCGTGGGTCGAAGGAGCTGAGTCACGCGGATCGCAGCATCATTGCGGAACTGCGGCGCCTACGAGACGCTTATGGGGGGAAGGCTGGAAATTTATTAATGCTGCTCTTTGCTCAAAGTCGGCGCGGCGGCCGGCTTCTTCGCCGTTGCGCAGCTAGCGCGGCGCGTGTAGTCAGTTGCTTGTGCTATAGGATCGTCTCCCGGAAGGAAGAGCGTGTTTTTCTGTCTCTCGCGGAGCCTCTTTCGTTGTTCTCTATGTACCCGTACGTGCTCACTCGTAAAAAAGCGTGCCCTCGCTCCCCCCCCCCCCCCCCCCCTCTCCCTATTTCCACTAGGGCCGCGCGCGCGCCGGACCTCCCACTACGAGCGGCGAATTGCTCAATGCAGCGCCTTTGTTGACGTCTTCTCTGGCGAGTTCGGACTCGTCGTTCGCCGAAAGGGAACGCCCTGCAACTTTTTTTGGGGGGTTGCTGTTGTTGCTAGGGTTGCTATGGGGGCGAAGCTGCGCGCGCGCGCGCGCCTGTGAGTGTCAAGTTGCCTGATTAGTCGGCGCGTTTCTGCGTGCGCTTGTTTATATTTCAGAGGCGCTTGCACACTCGCCGTAATAGTCAGGAAGTGGAGCAAGAACGTTGATCCGGAGCAGAATCCAGGAGAGAAGGCATTAAGTAAAAGTACACGCGCTTTGGCTGGCAGTCCGGTATTTTGTATGCTGAGACTTCGGGCCCATACTTATTGCGAAACGGCGTTCATTAATGGAATGCAAGATCAATCTTGTTCTTTCGTCGTCGCCCTTTTCTCCGCCGTTTTTCGCTTGATGTGCGCTAAATCATGAGACTGTCGTACGCGATAATCGGTGCATCTGCGTCTGGTTCGTAACCTCCCTAGTTTAATCTCTCGTGCCGACTTTCGCCATAGCGAATGCGAGCTCTAGAGCTCTCGAATCGCGCAACCACATAGCGACACAGCTTGTCGTTTCGAAGCCCTTCGCGGAAATGGCATGAGAAGAGGCGTAGGCCGGTCTCGGTCCGTCTTTGGCGCAGCACCGTCTTTCCAAATATACGCCCCTTTTTTTCCCCCTCGATGGCCCGGCATCTTCCGGGGCGCCAGGTGCAACCGACAACAGCCGCGCCGGAAGCGACGCCGAAAAGAGGAGAGAAAAAATAGCACGTTCCGTAGGATCGAGGAGGGTTGGCGACCAAGTCGTCGTGAGGGTTGCGCGGGTGTACGTACGTGCAAGATCTCGCGGCTTGATGAAGGCGGCACGGAACGCTCACGCCGTACACTACCCCACGAGCCACGACGCGCGGTGCCTGTATTTGGCAACAAAGGTTGGGATCGTTTCAAACACGGTCTGCACCCCGGCTCGCTATAACTCTGTGCATTGCTGCGAAAGCTGCGGTTGTGTGTCGACCAATGGGGCACGTTAACTGGCTTCCGGTCCGAAAACTGAGGGCTTGCCCATTCGTTGTACTCCACTAATCGATCCATGGTTTTCGTTTAGCGTAGGTAATCAAGCGACTGCGCAGTGGTCGAGCCCTTCTGGCTGTCGTACCTAGGTTAACGCAGCCCGTTAACGCAGCGTAGCTTTGGCTACGCTGCACGCAGTTCTTGAGAAGCCCTTGTGACCGCTCTCTCCGCTGCCGCGAACTTTGTCCAGCATTCCTCCGAGCTGACTGGCAGATTCTGGTTTGCTTTGGTATTTCGGTGCCCGATGTTAATCGAGGCGTAGCACTACAGAAGCTTGAACGATGGCAACGAAATGTTGACTGTGTTACGCATCGTGTTTCCCCGTAGATTTGATACGTACACGCGTCACATTACGGCTTACTTCGCAACGTTGCACATACCTCGGACATAGGTCGCGGGGCAGATCTCTGCGAGCGATGTACCAGACATCAAAACTGCAGGCGCGCGCCCGTGCTGCTATACTGCATTGACGAGCTGTTCTATACTACATCGTAGAACTGGTATACGCCTAGGAGTATTGTTCGAAGATCCACGCTTTCATGGGTCTTAGTCATAAGCGTCAACGGCTTCAAAATATACTGCTTTATAGCTTTCCTTGTAAATATGCTGTGGCGAGAAACGCCGACGTTCAGTTCGACACAAGGTTGGACGACACGAGCGCCGAGGGCAAGATGCCATTGTCGGCTTCAGCGGCAATTGCAAGTATATAGGATACACTTGCACGATCCGGAGACATCACAAATCAATGAACGCATCCAATTAGCTCGGTCGGTCGTTTGTCCTCAAGTCGAGGCACGAATTTCGCAGTAATTGAACTCCGTGGCCTTGGAAGACTCAATGGACCAGCGCTTTTGTTTTCGCGGCGTGTCCGTTCGTCCCGTGGGCGGCCCAGGGTCGTAGGGTCTGCGCGTCAGTACTCCGACGCAGGTAGTTGCGACGGTGCCTCCTAATGGCCGGTGGTGTGGCCTCGGTGACAGGACAGGACAGGGCAACAGATTGCGGCGATTATGGGTCGACAACGGACGTCCACTTCCGGCGGTTAACGAAGGGAACGTTGCTGCTTGAGGAGGAACAACTGCGCCTCCTCCCAAAGTTTCTCTCGCATGACGGTCGGCCTCAAGCGAGTGTATATACCCGTCGCTTGAGCGGAAGACTTATGCGTGCGTGTGTGTGCGGCTCCTTCCACTCGCGAGGCGAGGTTGAGCACAGCGTGAAGAGAGACAAAAGGTCGCCTTGAAAGAAAAAAGCCTTTTCCCCCTTGGCCCCCGCGTATTATGCAAGCAAGCGCAGGTGTCTTTTTCTTCCTCGCGAAACGGCTGGCGAAGCAGAAGGCGGGCTTTTGCAGGTTCCTCGTGCGCGACGATTTGACTCGCCCGCTCGCTTTGGCCGGCGCGTTGCCACACTCGCGCCCGCCCGCGCGATTGGTCGGCGACGGCTGGCTTTTCTCGGAGCCGACGACAGCGGCGGCAGGTGTTTCGGTTTCCTCCTCCCGTTCACCTGTGGGGTCCCCCCCACTTCCTTGATTATCATTACGGCGTTCAGCGTGGCCCTTGCGTCTCCACGCGCTTCACTGCTGCCCCCTCTCATCCTCTCTCTCGTAAAAGAACCCATGGCCGTTTTCGCGCGGAAAGTATCGGCGCATCGCGTGGCAGCGGGGGCAGGAAGCGCGTTGTTTGATGGCTGAAACTCTGGCTTCGCACGCGAGGTGCGTTTGTAACGCTCTTAACTGATGGTTCGAAGCTTTGGTGGAGCTCCCCAGCTTACGCCCACTATAATGTAGCCAAACCGGTGCGCTGCTGCGTATACTGGTACGCTTGGTTCTGTGCCAATGTATTTTAAATCGTCGAGCAACAGACCCGCGTTAATTGGTTCGTGGCAAGCTATGAAGTAGAAATTTCTAGCAGCCATACTTCATAATAGCGTTTGCGAAAAGGTTCGTAAAGATCTCAGTCTTGTGCAGCACACACTAGGTGGCAGTGTGCTGCCTGGTGCAAAAAAAAAAAAAAAAAAAAAAAAGCGCCTCCGCTCTGTACGCCAGCGTATGCGACGACGTACGTATACACCCATCAGGAGGGGGAACGTCGCGTACCTCCTGCCCGAAACGACAGTCTCACTCTGACGCTCTGAATCGGGTGTTCGCGCACCTCGCGGTCGCTAGCCCCCAACGGTGCCATTTCCAGGATGGGAGCTTCGCGCGGGGTGACACGCACCGCGAAGCAGCACCCGCGCCTTGCGCTGCCCAAAAATACCTTGCGCGTGGCGGTGGCGGCCGCCAGGTCGGGAGCTCGGCCCGCTACAGGGATGCGAGCATCGACCGGGGTCCCCCCCTTCCCTCCCCTGCTACGTTTTCCCAGGCCAGCAGCAGCGAGGGCGCTCTCTCACGAGTCTGACGCTTTCGGGGAAAAACCCGGAGAATGGCCGCAGATGCCGCGGCTAGCTCCACGTGGCGCTTCTTTTGCCCGCCGGCGCACACTGCTTCGCACGATCGAAAGCCTAATTTCGTGAGGCAATATGCGCTCCGCATTAAGCTCGTAGGCCAGCTTGTTCAAATGTTCATTTCTCAGTTCGTTAAGTCTGGCATCTGCCTTTGTTGCGCTCTTTTCTGCAACTTAGGTCGAAACTATTTCACGCTCTGAGCGCCTGTCGCAACCTTCGTGCAAGCGCTTCCTGTCGCTTGCGATGGTCAGTTCAGTGTCGTCCGTTGAAAACCGAATTGAGGGTTGTTTGAGAGCCACTGCTTCGCGCCTGCAGTCGAGTCACTTCGTTAGCGACGTATAGTAACGTGCGTCCCCTTTCGCTGGCGCTGAAGTTGTCGCGGCGCTTGCCGCCCATTCATGTGTACACGCGTCAGAAGTCCGCTCTGCGCCGTCGAAGCCCGGAGGGCATTCTTTTTGTCTCATCGTCGTCGTCGAGCGCCCTCCCTCCCACGTTTCAGCGCGCGTTGGCGCGTCCGTGCTCGCATGCGCGCG
Source organism: Dermacentor silvarum (assembly GCF_013339745.2). Taxonomy (NCBI): domain Eukaryota; kingdom Metazoa; phylum Arthropoda; class Arachnida; order Ixodida; family Ixodidae; genus Dermacentor; species Dermacentor silvarum. Next base: position 190,115,390 of record NC_051155.1, read on the forward strand.
CGTCGTGTCGCTCCGGAGCGCGGCATGCGAAGCCACCGGCGCGGAATGCCGCTTCCCGTGCGCGCCTTTTGTTGTCGGCCTCCTCTTCCTATTGTCCGGCCAATGCCGGAGGCCTTGGACGCGCCATTGTCGGGACCCGATGCGCCGCGCGACGGTTATGGCGTGAGGCGCGCTGTTGCGTGCGTCACTGCGGTGGTGTGGCATTGCGCGGAGGTCGTGTTGCCACGCGAGTGCGAGCTGTCCACAGCAGGCGCTGCTGGTGTTGTTTGTTGGCAGGGGTGTGAAATTCACGGCTAGGGTCGCGCGTATAATTTACAGGCACGGCTCGTAAGAGTACCGAACGTTGGCGTGAGTTGCCTTCGTTTTGCTATTGAAGTCGCCTTGAAAACTGTTCTGGCGATTGCATGAGCTCGATTTTTAGTACTAATCGCGCTAGTTGCCGTCCATTAACGCAGCTATACGCGCCGCTCTGTCGCCTACAGTATAGGCGGCTGCAGCAGCACTGCGTGTATACGCACTTGGCGTATGCGTTCATCACTCATTTTCGCAGCACCCCACCGACCGGTGATCATAACTATATCTCGCGTCGATGGCTAATTCGTTACCCTCCCTAATCTTTGACGCACACACATTTATTAAGCGCTCGGCCGGGTGCAGGGATGTATGGCGGCATCCCTCATCTTGCTGCTTCTGCCGGCTGCACACTGTTCTTGCTGCTGGCGATAGCACGCAGTTTGTCCAAAGTGTTTGCACGAGGCACCCGCGCCACCGCGTAGGCGTGCTCCCCTATATAGGCGGCTGTTGTGAATACGCGTGCGCATTAAGGCTAACGCGAAAAGCTTGCGGCCGCAGCAGCGGTACCGACCGGCGCCGCTAGTCGTTGGCAAGGCTGTGTCGTTCGGGGGACCCGTAATGACGACCCATTAGGCGGTCGCAGGGACGCCCTGAGCGTGCCGCGTTTTCGAGCCTATAGGCCGCGGATGTTCGTGGCGGGGCTTAATCTCAAATTCGTCTTCGCCATTGTCTCGACGTGCAGCGAATGCGCGAGAGGTATGGGTAGGCTCGTGAGCTTATTTGTACAACTGTCAAGTGATTGAGCGGTTATCGAGGGCCGCGTCATGGAGCGAGGATGGTTTTGAGCCATGGTTTACCGCTAGAGCGCGCGCAATCCTACCATCGCTCATCCGCCACGCAAGGATATGTAAGGCAACACGTTGTAGCTGCTCGTTTGTGGCACCTTAATTTGCAATTTGTTAATAAAAAAGAAACAGCTTGTGTCTTGAGGCTGTTGTAACGCGCGAGAAGGTGCGGCACATTGCTGACATTGACGACGCTTTGTACCGCTACGTCCCTTGCATATCAATGATGTGAGTTCGCGCAAGTACGAAAAGAATAAGAGGCAGTCCGCGTTTGTGCGAATAGGCCCCTCGGTCGTTTATCAAAGTGGCGCCAAGGTGTACCGCGTTGTACTGCTGCGGAGGCGTTTTGCGATTTGTTGCGTGGGTTGCGCACCGAGTCGGTCCTATAAGTTATAAGCTGTTATTTTTTCATTTTCATTCGCTCTCCAGTATGTATGGTTTGTTCTGGCGGCTTCGTACGCGTAGAATGCGTGGACTTAGTAGCGTCGTTGTCAATTTCTCGTGAACAGGGTTCGACCATCCTATCCATTTCTAAGGCGCTTGATGTAAGGAGAAAACTGGACTAGTGGTTACATCGTTCTCCGATTCTGATAATAGAAACCAGTTCCTCAGGAATGTGTGCCGAAAGTGATCGCTTAATAGCCCGAGAGACTTGGACGAGCACTGCCGGATGTGTATTCGGCCCATGCTTTCTTTGTCCCTCAGAGGTCCTCAAAACGCTCGACTTCGCCTGCAACCAGCTTCGTGCACGTTTTAAGTTGCTTCCATTTCCACACATTTAGGCTGCCGTAATTCTGTGGCAAGGGCGTCCTGTAGTGACTCTTCGTTCGCCTTGACCAACGCCATATACCGTATTCGGTTTGCCCATGTGGCACGATTCTCTGTCACACGTGCCGATTTGCTTGTGTCCCCCTGTATAAATGCGCAACGGACCGCAAATTAGTGTTTTTCGTGCGGGTCCCTTACTTTGTCGCTCGCGTGCGTCAAACTCGTCAATCACGTGACATCACGTGGCCTTGACTGCCGCGAGAGCCACGGAATTCCTTCGGGAGGGCCTTTCGTACTTCACCACCCGGGAATTATTTAATCTTCTCCGGTGGGACCGTGCGGTATGCGTGTATGTTTGTGGCTGAAGTGCGCAACTCTTGGACGACAGTCACCAAGCCGCGGGCGTCGGGTGGTCTTCTAGGAAGGTGTGCGCGTCTTGCTGACGGGGGCGTAATGGGCCCCTCTTCTCAGACGATGAGGGGGAAAGCCAGCGAGGATCGACGAGGCGACTGTCGAGGTTGGAAGGTCGCGCGCAATCGCGGCGCGCACGCTGGTAAATGCGCGCACTTAAGCGATCGCGCGGAGGCCTTTTGTCTCCGTGCGCGGGCGCGCGCTTGGCACGGTCACACGTGAGGGACGGGGGGCAGGTGCATGCATACCTATCCGCGCGAGCGGAGATGGATGGCCATATATCCTCCGGCGTCCTCCGCGTTGCGCAAGACAAGTCAGCGTTCCTTTCTCATCCGAGCCCCGCCGCCAAAATGTAGGCGTATGTATGCGCACTTCTCTATATATGCAGGGAGGCCGCAACAAACACCTGCGGAGGATGTAGGCGTGTGTAATCCCGCTCTCGCTCGCTGGTGTAATAGGTCCGGAGGTGGTGGTCATCGTTTCTTTCCTTTGCGGCGAATCGTCCTTCGCCTCGAGCCCGTATCATTTCGGGCAAGCACGTGCCGGGCGTGAGTCACGGCTCCAGGCGCGGGATGTTCGCTCCGCATGGTCTGCGCTGCGGCGTCAGCTGCGGTGCGCGCTCACGCCGCCCTGGTTGATGGCAGCCATTATGCGAGCGTCAGCTGCTCCTGCTGTCCGTTGAGTAGTCCTCGGCGTCTTCCACCTGACGCCTGCTACGATTTCGGACAGGACGCTGTGTGGATGCAGTTGAGTTCATCAAGCACGCGGACTGATTCTCATCGTTACAATCTGCCTGGTATATTGGGCGCTTTTTGGTTTCGAAGATGAGGGACCTGAACGAAGCCCTGCCGGATGACGGCACACGCGCAATTTGGCACCTTCGCCTCTCATAGTGCACTTGCAAACGTGTACGAATAGCTCGCAACACTAGCGCGCGCACCTAGCTGCGTTTCGTGAAAATGCAACGAACTGTCGAGCTTCCTTGGGAGTGGTCTGAATGCCGAGCTTTCGCTGGAGTTATTCCTGATTAGGGTTATATGTGCAGGAATGGTAGTTGCGACGCGTATACTCAAGCCGTTTAGTCTTAATCCAACAATTATTTTTTATTTGCTAGTCCTAGAAGTGCGCTTGCTGTTTAAGAAAAAGCGCATAGCATCAATGGGATACAATTCTCTCGAATCAATCGCTCTTCCTCGCTACAGTGTACGCCAGCGAGTCGATATACGGAACACAGACGAAACGCTCGTGTACGGTGCGCGCTTTGAGGCGTGCACGGTTTGAGCCAAGTGATATTCCTCCCACGGATTTCGTTTTTCTTCCTTTTTCCCTCGGTGGTACCGAGATTTTTCTCCGGCGTTGCCGAGGGTCTCGGCCCGAAATCGGCTGCCGAGCCATCCATCACAGCGGCGAATTCAGCCGAGAGGCGCATCCCTCAAGAATGGCCGCTTGCATGCGCTTCCCGTCGACACACACACACGCGCGCTTGCTAGCGCTCGGCGTTTGGCGGCGTCCTCGCGGGGTGTGGGGCTCGCTCTTCTGTTGCCTGGTAAGCCCTCGGAACGCGCGCGCGCTTGTGTATGTGGATGCGGGTCCCTTCCGCCGGCGACCGAATCCATCATGTATGCATGCTTTCCTCTCTCGCTGCTTCCTTGTCGATGCGGGCTCTGAATCCGCGCCGAAAACTGTCGAGGAAAAGGAGCTGCGGGATGAAACGGAAATGGAAAACTCGGCTGTTCCTCTGAAGCAGCAGCAGCGGGCGGGCAGGGCTTCGCGGTTATATACGGCGACGAGTGCGCGCACGTCATTCTTTCGCGGCGCCCCTTCTCCGTGAGGATCCATGCGGCGAGACCTTGTGATGCGTGTCGAGAAAACCGAGGCCCTGTTTTTCCTTGTTTTCTAAGCCGCAAGTTATAGTGCGCGTGGCGACGCTTTTGTCTTAGTGGATGGGTCCCGTCTATACACTGAACGGGCTGACAGTTCCTTGGGTGCACCGTGGGAACGCGGATAAGGGTTTGCGCAAGAGCGCTCTCGCTCGTTGATCAGTGTCGATTGGCTTGTGTGTCAGGGACTGCGATTGTTCGGGCACTTTTTTTTTTTTTAGTTCTATAAGGCATTCGACGCGATTTTGCATTGAGGCGCGTGCGCAGCCTGAACTTCCGTACATGCAGTAAGGGCAGTGTGTACACCGTCGTAAAATGCGTGCTCTATACCCTGGACCCATTACGCAGATATGCGCTCATCTGTTCGTAGAGCGGGTTTGCGCGTGGCACATATGCGTCGTTTCGCCAACGTTCTCTCCACGGCAGCATACGCACCGGCGCTATATTATAGCCATTATATACTGCAGCGAATCGTTAAGCTCATTTCTCTCGCTCTGTAACCGTACTCCCGAAACTTTTTTTCTAGTTTTTATTTTTCAATCCACGCGTTTCTGCATCAAAAAAATTTGCGTCGAAATCCCCTCCCGCATTTCGCATGACATTGCCCATTTCCCCGATGAAAGCGCTGAACATGTGCATTATACCTCCCCCGCGCCTATATCGTCCGCTTCAGCGTTTTAAATTTTCCTTCCGAGATCGCCTGCCTCGCAATTTTCGAAACATGCAGTCCCGCTGCATCGAAGTATGAAGTATGTAATCGCCGTTAAAGGACTGGAAGCGGAAAACCGCGTGCGCGCGGTTCTTGAAATATCGGGCGGACAGCTGCCTTTTTTTTTTTTTTTTTTTTTTTTTTTTAATGAAGCGAAAAACGAAGCGCGCAAGCAAGCGTGGGCGGGGCCGGGCGTGCACCGTCCGCAGCGTTGTACTATATAAGTGCGCCGCGCTCACTTCAAGCAAGCCCTGGCGGCTCTTATAAGCCGCCTACGCCGTGTTTCCACGCATGCTGGCGCCCTGCAATCTCGGCGCAGGCGCCTTCGCATCCATCATGTTCAAGTGCTGTTCGTGAGCGCGCGCGCGCCGGGAGAAAGTATCGGTGCGAGACGAGGGAACCGCGGCTCCGGCCCCGCGTTCGCCCATTTTAAGTGGCAGTCCATCATGCTGCGTTCATTTTCTCTTCCTTTATGTGCGTAGGTTATGTTTCCGTATCTTAACGGTATCGCTCAACTTTTCTTTCTTTATTCGTGTCAGTGGCGCTCTCAAACACTGAAATTTTACTCCGTCAATCCGATTATGGTCACCTATCAGTTCCTTAAGCATTCCGCACACCGTAGTAGTAAAGGTTTGATGGTGCCGAAATTCTCTTAGTGTTGCTTCGTAAAGCGCTTTCTCGCCGAATTCGCGGGTCTGGAAATGCGCAGTCTGCTGCAAGTCCCTCTCATTCTAATTCGCGCTCGCGTATGTAGTCCGCGATGGAAATAGGGAAGCATTGGGTGAAAATGAACTTGTTCGCGCAAACTGCCGCCCTCGCGTGAGCGGCTGCATGCGGCCCGCGCACCGTGCTGCAGCCTTTTCCGACGCCGGTATAATCTGCCATAAGACAGCGCGTGATGCGATGAACCTTTTGAAAATTCGATAACGAGCTCGCGTAATGCAGGGGAGTGCGCTCGCGGGCCCGCCGCATTTACCTCCGCTTGGCTTCCAGCGAGGATCGTTTTCGCCTAAATGAGTTCGGATCCCATCAAGGCTCGCCATCCCCCTTCCCTCGCAGACACCCTCTTACAGATCGACGCGCTGTGCAGTGGATGCTCGGTTCCGCGCGAGGCATTAGCGTCACCTTCGCCTGGCATCTGGGCTAATTGCTGCCGCGCTGCGCTAGGCGGCGCTGGGGATCTCTGGTCGGGCTCCCGTGGTTGGGTTTGTCTAGCCGTGGAAGCCGGTTGCCCCCTCTCGAAAAAAAAAGGGGGGGGGGGGGGGGAGATGTAGGCAGTATTAGTGACGCCCGCCACGAATTCCGACCTGCCTGCCTGCCATCGAACTAAAACTCTGAAATGAAGCAGCGTACCGTCCGACCGCGTACTCATGACGCTGCCGGTCGCTCAGTGTGATTGCATCGGGCTTCCCAGAACAGAGCTTTTCGGGAAATAGTTTGCGCCTGAGCATTGTGGCGCGACATCGAGCTTCTTATCTTCTGTGCGCGCCAGTTGTGCGCTAGCTGTGCTATTTTAAGCTTTCATATACCGCAATATTTTCAAGCTGGCCGCCTTGTGAGTTAACTGTTTACAGGGCTGGCTGCTGCGGCCTCTCTGGGTATAGGCTCGAAACGTCGACACCCAAACTATATGGCAACTCGGGCTGGACTGCGTCCTAGCCCGGCCGCGCGCCCCTATATCTTGCTTGTCATCTCTGTTCTAAAAGACGTTCGTTCTATTATTAATAGCGAAGCAAGCGGCTTCGTGTAGTCAGCTATTTCTGAACTTTTTATTAGCGGTGAATATTTCAGCGTCCTTTTTTTTTTTTTTTTCCCTCCTTCGCACTGCAGTACTGCAGAGCACGCGAATTTCGCTGGGACATCTGCGCCCGGGCCTGCCCGACAACTTTCGTAATTTAAATTCCTGCGCACCCCTAGTTCTATATATCTGTCGGCGACGTGGGTGGCGAGATGCGCTGCAGACTCCATCACCCGTTTCATTCACGCTGCGCCGAGAGAGAGAGAACCCGAGTCTGCCTCGTCAGTGCCGGAGTCGAGACGGAGGGTGCTTTCCAGGGAATGTAAAGTTGGCGCGTGCCCGCTCGCATCACGGGGTCTCGTCGTCACGAGAGTGAACCGATGGTTCGTGTGGCGTGTGGGCCTCGCGAAACCGAGCCCCGGCTTTTGGAGGCCTGCGCCGCCCCAGATTACGGGTTTTAAACGCGCTCCGTATCCTTTGCGCGCCTCCTCATCCTGCCCTCCGCTGCGCGCCCTCCTTTTTTCCTGGAATTGCCCCCCCCCCCCCCCCCCCCCCCCCGGCTGTGCGCCCGCGGTCCGGGCTCGGGCCCGACGCCGCTTATAGTGCGCGCTCGTCGACTGTGTATAACGGACGGCGCGCGATCTGCGTGCGAATGGTTGCCACCCGGCGGTGAGCGCCGAATGGCAGCCCTATAGCTTGCTGAGCGAACCTCACACCGCCAATCGTATACCTTGCATGCCCGCATATCGTTTTCCATTTGTCTTCGGGAGACTTTCTTTCTTCAGCACATTCCATACCAACTTCTATTGGTATTTTAGCTGTCTGTTGCACTTTTGCAGGTATCTCCTACTTCCGTATATGGTCACTTCAGATTAGGAGCTGAAAGAAACGTCATCTGTTTTGTACGTAATTTCTGTGCGAAATATATCGCGGGTAACTGAATGCCACCGATTGTGAGGCGTGGGCTACCGACTATTAAAACTCTTAACGGGTCGCGTTTATCGTGACCGCTGTACAAGAAATCGTGCTTTCCAGTGTCGACTACCATAATATAGTCCCCCGTAAATGTGGTCTCGACTCTCGCGATTGGTCAGAAGTCGACCACGAACGCGCTCTTGCTGCCTGCGCAATTTGTGACTTGGTCAAATTTTATGGCCCGCTCCTTGCGAAGGTGTTCAGAGCTTGTATGCGAAATTGGCATTAGTCGTCTCTGTTGGGCCGCCGGCCTTATACCGGCACCGGCAATTCTAGCCATCGTACGATATCTGCTCTCTTTTCTCTCATTCGCTTTTCGAATACAGTTGCGCTCTCGTGCGGCTGGCGTCCCTCGCGGGTCGCAGCCGTGTCCAGCGATTCCTGGAATTCTGCCTGAGAAGAAGAGAGTATATACAGGGGAAGAGAATATACAGGGCGCACGCCTCGGTTGCGAAGAAGCCGCGCACAAAAAGCATTTCGCGTACTGTCCGCTGTGTGACAGAGGCGCGGCACTGCGTATTGCGGACTTGCACTCCGTGCAGGAACAACTCTGGGATGTGGGGGAGGGCAGTGGCGAGGAGGCGTTGCTGCGGCTCCTCCGCGTTCCGTTATCGATTGTGGGGCTCTCCTCGCTCTGCGAAGCCCCAGGGAGGATGGGGAGCGTGTTCACCGTTGCAGGAAGAGGATGCGAGGGGAACAGAGCGGATGCGCTCATAGTGCGAAAAGGACAGCGGGCTCTGCTTTGGCGCATGCGCGCCTGCTCTTCGTGGGGCTTCCCCGCGAACTTTGTCGGTATTTACTTTTTTTTCGTCTCCTGCGAGTGATGGTAAGGGGGCCCGGCGAAAAGTGTCGAGCACTTCTTGCGTAGCGCTGCGTGGTGCTCTCTAGTTTGTCGTCATCGTGGCTGCTTAAACTTGTGGAGTTTACGTTCGGCTTTTTGTTTTCGGCTTTCTTTTTTTTTTCTTTCTTTCTCTCGTCCCATTCTCTCCTATCTCTACGCTTTGGCGGCTCCTTTGTGCCTGGCTGGGTGCGGAAAAACGCGGGACAGAAGCTTTGCGCTTAACAAAGTTAAAAAAAAAAAAAACTCGGTTTTCGCGGCCCTGTTTTCCCTACCCCTGCGTTCTATCATCGCCGGCGCACCGGCTTGGCCGCCTTGATAAGAGAGCAAATTGCGTGGAAACTTGTGTGCAGCTCTGAAGGCGATGATATGCTTGCGCGGTGCAGGCGTGACTGAAAGTTTAGCGCATTTTCCGTGGACGATTCGCGTGGTGCGGTTTCCCTCGCGTTGTGGCCTCGTGGTGTGAACGTGGGTGGCACTGGCCGGTTTGTTAGCCACGTGACTAGCGCCCGTCATGCTCTGCTGTTGTGTGTTAGTATGTCCGAAGCAACGACGACCGTAACGTTATTATGTGAAACACCATATTTGCTTACTATACATATAGGGCGTGGGTAGCAGTTAGTTTAGGTGTGGTAATACGCCGAATCTAGAAGGGCGGAGCTTAAGGCGCACGAACAAGTCGTGTTGCCAGGAGGTGTCGGTGGTTTCTTTCGTTCAAGCTTGATGTCCAGCAGTCTCATTCCTCGTATCGGATTTCTCTGCAGCGGTTGTTGGCTAGCAAGACGCCGGGCTAACAGTTCTGTGGACAGCTATAACGTGGCATCTTGCGGCTTCTGGTCTCTATGGAGTGGGGGCGAGACGCACCATTTCACGCTTTGCTACCGTTCTAAGCGGAAGGCGGGCATGCCTCGTCTACCGCTGTAGAAGCAGTCGTGTCCGCGCCTCCCTCTTGTAGTGGCAGGCAGGCGTACAAGCCGCAGCGAACGCGCGGGGTACCCGTATGTGCGCCGCTGCCCGTCGTGCACCGCGCTCGCGCGACCTCGCGCCTTCCGCCGACCCCCCTTGGAAAAAGGGAGTCCTTCCGCCGCACACCGTGGCCCACGGGAGCCGGCGCGTTGCGTGCCCCCTTGACCGCCCAATTTGTCGGCTCCTCTTTGGATCGGTCCCGGGGCGATCGTTGACCATTACCCGTCGACGCACTGCCGGCGCGCCAGACTCTGTGATTAGCTCCGGCGGCCGCCGCTCCTCTTCTCTGCCTCGCACGCTCTCCCCGAACGTTCGTCTCCCTGCTGCTGCTGCTGTGCAGTCCGGCAATACGCGCGCCCTGCGTGTGCAGGCCGCTGTTGCTTGGCAAGGCCTTGCCGGCCGTCTCTCTGAGGAACGCGGATGTAGCAGCGCGAAAGCGGGCTCGACCACTCTTGTTTTGCTTTGCTCGCCGCCGCGCGTGCAAAGAGCCGTCGAGCCAGAACCTGGCCTGGAAGCGAGGCTGTTGCGGAGGCCGCTCGCAAGGACCCCCTTCCCTTCATTGCTCCTCGACCGCCTTCTCAGCTGCCGTGCTTTTGCTGAAATGCAGCCAGGGGAGAAGGGCGAGGGAGCGTTGTGGTATGCGCCGGTGGTGCTGTTGCTGCTTTTCAGTGCCTCCGTGTCGTGGTGCGTACGTTGCACGCTTCGTGTTTCCCCCTTCGGTTTTTCTTTTCTTTTTTTTTTCTGGAAGTTTCCCCAAGGGTCCCATAACCGCGGGGCTCTTTATGACTTCTTTTTTTTACTCGCTTTCCTGGTGCTTCGGCGGATCTTTCCAGGAATCGGGTCCCAGCACTGACCCGGAGAAGGCTCTGCTCGCCCCAGTGGTTGTGGCCGGTGTGCGGCTGTGCTCTCTTGTGTGCACTCTGCCGTCCGCAGTCCCCGCTCTAACTTGACATGCCTTCCTCGCTCTCCTCCTGGGGACTGGAGCTTCTTTTTCGTGGGGGTTTGCATTCCACCCGTGTTTACGCACGTGAGCAAGCAAGTAAGCAAGCGTTCTAGAAACCGCAGTAGCCGTCTTCGTGTTCTCGCGCTTCCGCCCTCCCGCGCTTGCTGTTCCCGGGTCGGGACATCGCTGGCATCTTCTCGACTCAATCACTGTGCCCCATTGAATGGTTGTTTTCGGCTGCCCTCTTTTCCTACTGGGGAAGCTCGCTTGACGTTCTTTTCTGAACATTCTTCAAGTTTTCATCCCTTGTGGGGCACCTCTACACATCGTATTGTACTGATTATCAGGGCTTACCGCCGTTCTTTCCGGCGTATTGTCGTAAACGTCGCTCAACTACCTCGTACTTATTTACAGGAGTTGATTAGCGTCTGGTTATAGCTGCCACGTCAATAGCAGGTTCGCAAACTACGATTTATTGTGTCAGCATTTCAGTGTTTCTATTTGTCCAGATGTGCATATGCTGTTTTATCTTCGTACGCAGCAGGCAGTACACCACAGTTGCAGCGTCAGCGTTTAGTCGGGGTCATGCCTCTTACGGTTGAGATGCAAGTCGTAGCTACGTCTTCTGGTCAGATGGAATTAGACCGAACGTCAAAGAAGACAAAAAATGAAGATAATCTCCGTAGCGAGTGGTCTGTCAGTAGTGTTTAAGAAACGGCACTGAAGTTAACCTATGCTCACCACGGCCGGAAATGCGCCTTCTGTTTTATCGTACCGGCCTCTAGTAGAAGACAGCTGGCGCGGCGCAGTCCCGGCCGCGTGTACACTTGGCGAAGCGGGCGCCCCCGAGAGAGAGAGAGATACGGCTGTCGTCTTGCGAGTCCCCCTGATGCTCGGCGGCTGACTCACCGCCCAAGAATGGGCCGCCGGCATAGCGGCGGCGAGGGAACCGCGAGGGCCACTCCCTCTCCGTCGTAGTGCCAGTGGCCGCGGCGACACTTATACCGAGCCCACTGTCCTTGAACCGTCGAGGCACGCGAAATTAGAAGCTGTTCGTTCTGTTCACTCTACAGTGCCGGTTTAGTATCCCTAGCCTTATAGGCAGCCGTTGCTGCTCGCAGACTCTTACTGTGCGCCACTTCATTTCGTATTGAGCTGCCCAGTCGTTACAAAGCATCCTGTATTGATTGCTGGTGGATGCGCAGCGTTAGAGTGCATGCAATGCAAGGACGTGCCTTGGCGGTCAATGCAATCAAGACGCGGTCCTATTGCACCGTAGCCTTTCAAGGAAGTTTCATTCGTGCGCCTCTCCGGAGCACAGGTTCTTGCGCGCATGTGTTGCCGAATAGTCCATCCTGAGTTCATATACGAGCCGGGGCTGTGCGTTCCTGCGCATAGCTCCGTGAGCGAGACGAGGCGAGACGCTCCGTGAAAGTGCGGCCGCCGAGAAAGGGACGCGGAAACGTACGCACGCCGCAGAGGCGCCGGCCGTACGCGCCTCTCTGGGGTCAGCCGAGTGCAGCCGCACCCGCACCACTCAAGGCCCCGCCGTCTCGTCGGTCAAGGTTAGTTTCCAGCTGGTTAACGACACTTGGCTTGGCGCGGTGTAATAGTCGAGGCAGTCCGATCAGCAGCGTGGCGGCCGACGGAAGCCGTCCGTGCGTCTGTCCGCTCACTACTACTACTATACTCTTCTTCGGAGAGGAAAAAAAACGGCCGCACGCCCCTCGTTTATCCATTCCGAGGCGGAGTCGGGGCCAAGTGGCGTCGCGTTGGGCCGCGGCTATTAATTTGCGCGCTTTCACGGAGCAGCCGTGCACTCTTCCGAGGCGCGAGCCGATTTGCGCCCTGACTATGGGCGGGCTCCTCGACGTCGTGACCTGCCGTGCCTCGCTTGGATGCCGGTGGGTATTTGCTTGGAGAGTGGATGCGTCGCCTAGTCTGCATGGCCTTTCAGTACCGTCCTTGATTCTTTCCCATATACGTGTGACAATTCAGTAGACCGCTTACGTGGATCTTGATGGTGATTTCAGTGTCACTTAGAAGTGATGGTATTTGCCTGCCCCAACATTTAACGGTTACGATGGATCGGAGTTGATCTGTCAAGGTGAAATTGAATTTTTATTGTAATTAGTTGTGCTCTCTAGCAACCGACTCCCCCAAGCTCGTTACAGCGGCGTTTTAACCTACAGGCATATGGCAGTCGGAGAGTGAATAATACAGGGTGTTTTGTTTTTGTTCGCCCTCTCTCGGCCGCGACGTTATGGCATTAGTACGTGTATGCTTTCAACATTTACGAAATGCACAGTACAGGCTGCTTCCTTCTAGTAGGCCTCAGCGGGCGAAGTGCTCTCCGGCATCGACATGTTGCTTACCCGAAGATGGGCACCCGAAAGACGGGGCCTGCCGCTCTTTCGGCATCCTATAGCGAGAAGGGAAGGGGGGGGGGGGGGGGGGGGGCGGATGCCGCCTCACGGTGACGTCTGTCACGAGAAGCGATAAACGCTGTCCCTTGTCCGTCAGTTGGAACTCCGTCGCTCTCGGGGAGGGGGCGACGTCTTTACCCGTCGCGCTTCCCTGCGGTTTCGGATTGCAGGCATGCGCTGTAATAGCGACGACCACCGTCGAGACTCACTGTAGCATGGTGACTTTCCCCTTCCCTCCCGTGGGAGCACCACCACCTAGCTTTTAGGTGGTGTTGGTGGGATCCATCTTCTCTCAGAAAGAAGGAAAGGGGGCGCCAGGGTCGGCCTGACCTGTTCATCATTTGCTTCTTTTCTAACCTTGTCACTAGCCTCACTCGAAGCGTTCTGGAGCGCCGCAGTTCTGCGATATCTCGCCATACGCGTATAGCTGTTCCGCCCGAGTTTTCTTTCAGTGCACGAATAGATTGCAAAATAGTGCAACGCCTGTCGTTTTGATACGGCGTTCGTGTCAGCCAGGCTACCTGAACTAAATTGTTCTCTCCGGCGAAAATCTATAGAATTGCAGTATTTGCGTGTGGCTCATACGTAAACATACCCAAACCATTTTTACCCGCATCTGCTACATCTTTGCGAGTTACGAGTTCTTATGCGCCGTTTAACCAGCTTAGCGCACTTTGGCAACCTGTACAGCTTGGCTAGCTGCAGTGCGCGCCCCTTTGACAGTGGAAGATTACCGCGCCTTCTTTGTTGCTTTCCGTCATTGGCAGTGCTTTCCCGTCGAACCGGCTTTTTCGCAGAACGATCACCGAAGCTGGATTCTTCGGCGTACTGCTGGCGAGGAGGCATAGTTCTCTCTCGCTCTCTCTCTCTCCTTTTCGTCTGCCCCCGTCACGAGCAGCGCTTGTGTTGGTTGTTTATATTGAGCATGCCTGACCGGAGAAGAACGAGTCCAGCTGGGTGGCGCTTCTCGGAACGCATTCCATGGGAGATTTCACTTAGGGGAGAAGGAGAGTTCACGCCACAGGCGTTGTTGGGGAAGGAGACGCCCTCTTTCTCAAGAGGAGGGGGGCGAGCGAAGGGCATTCGCTGCCTTTGGTGGCCTTCTCCGTGGAGAAAAGTGTGTGCCGCCGAGAATTGCGTTGTAATGGCTGGGAGCAAGCAAACGTGAAAACAACCCGTCCAAGCCGGGTAGGGCAAAAAAAAAAAAAAAAAAAAAAAAAGCGCGGAGCGGTTCGAGACTTCTTCGATGCGCAGTGGTATTCGTGAAGGACGTCGGAAAACCTTCCCGTACCTCGCCCCTTCCCCGCGTCTCTCGCCCTCTCTGCGTTCCTTTCTGAGGTGGCAGGCATTCCCCGCGAGAGGCAAGCAACGCAGCCAGCTGCGGGTTGAGTGGAGAAGCACCGCTTCTCTTTTGTCGTGGTTTGGGGTGCCCTTGTTGTTGTCCTCGGAAAAAAAAAAAAAAAACTGCGTCCAACAAGTGAACGAAAGGATTACTTCGTCCGTTCGACGATGTACAGGACATTCCTTCGCTTTCATTGAACGAATGGGCTTTCCGGTGGGACAGGTGGACTCGTGGAGGAAGCTCGTTGACTTGGTTGTTCACCGTTCCTCGGGTGGCGTTAGGTTTGCCGTTGGTGTTTAGGCTATTTGCGGTAGCCCTGTGGGTCAAGATGAATTTTGGAGGGTGTGCTTTTTCAGGTGCGGTACACGTTGCGGTAGCGTCGAGGTTCTCGCGTTCTGTGCGTGAGGTCCTGGGTTCAATTTCTAAGCACGGCAGCAGCGTTATTCTGACGGCTGCATAATGCGAACTATGTTTCAGATGAATGTTAAGAATTGATTTCGTTAATAATCCCCCCACCCCACCACTTCCTATTGCGCAATCTCCCATAGTCCTCCCTCATATAAGGTCTCTCGGCATTGTGGGGAGCGGTTAGTCTATAGTTTTCGAGTGTTCAAACGTGGCGGCGTTGTTCCCATTGCTTCCACGGAGGGTTTGAGTTTGTGAAGATGGATCCTATATCCTGCAGCAAAAATCGTGCCGTTCAGCAGTTCTCACTGTAGTGCAGCCGAGGATGTCTGCTGTTCGAAACCGGAGTGGAGTGGTCGCGGCCGCGACGCTCGTAAACACGGGGCGGGGCGCTGCTTGGCCACTCGGTCACGTCTCTCCATCTTCAGGCGCGCAGTCTCTCTTCGTCAGGGAGGTCCGCGTCTTCTCGCAGACTACCTCCCTCCACGTCGCTGTGCCTGCCACTCGGTTGTCCTTCGCTCTGAGAACGCGCGTACGCGCTGATCAGTAAGCCAGTTGCATATCCAGTGGCGGCCGCTTTTCTCATTGCGCGGGCGGGAGCTGGGCCGCCTTGCGTCCTCAACGTCATTTACACTCGCGCGTTTTCCTTATCGGGATTGGGTGTCGGTCGGTTGGGAGCCGCGAAGAAGGTC